>NC_060268.1:59060068-59256247 GCF_021613505.1 Equus quagga | reverse complement strand
TTTCACCTCCATGTTCATCTTCTTTTCCTCCTGCTTCGGTTTCACCTTCACCTTCTAGTTGAGTTTCACCTCCACCTCCCTCTCCCTTTTCACCTTCACAAGGAGCTTCAACCTCTCCGCCCATCGTTTCCCCTGTGCTTTCAGCTCCAGCCACATCACCTTCCTGCAGTCCAAAGCCAAGAGATTAATGTGTAATCACTGCTCTGCTTGGTTTCCTTCCCAGTTTCTCATTATTTTTAGTTTTGGTTGTTCTCAGAATGTATCTAAAAACTTGAGTATGAGGAGAAAAGTAGTGCAATCATTCAGCAAAATTACCTTCACAACATTCCTAGCCAGTGGTTGTCTGGTCTTTATGTGATCACTTCCAGAGATGGAGACTCGGCACCTAAAGCGGCTTCTTTCATCTTTGACAACTCTGATTACTTTGAAGTCCCTCTTTACACCAAGGTTCTACCCCCGTGTATAGGTTTACTCTTTGGAGCCACACAGAACAAGGCTAATCACTCTCCCATAGACAGCTCTCTTCCCTGGGTTAAAGATCCCCAGGTCCTTCTATCATTCCTGCATGCCATGGCCTAGGGCCTCCTCCCTAGCTTCGTGAACTCATCCTAGTTAGCTTATATCCCATGAGGAGGCTTCGAAAACTGAACACAGGACACTGCGTAGAGTTGAATAGAATCATCACCTCCTGTGTTTTAGATAATATGCTTTCATTAATTTTGCCTAATATGGCGTGATATCTTTTGGTGGTTACATCGCTTTGCTGTGTCCACTAAAACTCCTCAAATGTTATATTACCTTACATGTATAAAATAATGATGATGATAATACCTATTTATTAGGAGTTTTTATGTGCCAGGCACCATGCTAAGTTGTTTAATAATAATAATTGCAGCTAGCACTTAGTATGTTTCATGAGTTAGTTAATTTATGATATAGATAGCATCAAACCCATCTGACTGATGGAGAAATGGGTATAGAGTAGTTAAATAACTTGCCCACGGTCCACACAGTTTGTAAGTGATGAAGCTGGGATTTGAATATGGATAGTCCAACTCTCAGCCTCTTAACCACCAAGCTCCTCTGCTTTGCAAATGCCGGGGCCAAATGAGATATTTGGTTCCCAAAGCTGGTAGCCCGGGGAGCTTATTAGAAATGCAGATTTCCTCACCCTACTGGACCAACTGAATTAGAATCTCTAGGACTGGAAGCCAGGAATCTACTTTCACATTCTCACAACTACTCCTAATAGACCCATCTGCAGACCAGTGTTTGGGAACCTTGAACTGACACCATGCACTCTAAAAGTCACTGGTTCTGAGAGTCCTCAGGTTAGGCTGCCAACTAACACATAACAATGTGCTGGTCCAATCCTTTGAGCAAAGGACCTGGGCTGTGTGCTCATGGAGTAAGTCATCTGTGACAAATTTCATGACAGCCACTCCCCAAGGGATGCTCAGTGTCTCAACTCTGCTGCATATTAAAGTCACCCGGAAGCTGTAAGAACATTCATGCTCAAGGATCCACCCCAGATAGTCTGACTTAACTGGTTGAGAGTGGGGCCTGGGCATTTTTTAAAGCTTCCCCAAATTATCCTAATATGCAACCAGTGTTGAGAACCCCTGATGAAGCAGTCAAATATTAATATCTGTGAGGACTGTGCTTTGAGAATGAAGAGCCAGAAAATTTTAGTCACCATAATTCCTGCCCTCATTCCCCAACCCCCATCAGGAGAGAAGGCTTCCTGGAGGAGATAAGTCATTGAAATAGAGAGGCATGGGAGTGTCTGCCCAGCCTGCACCCTCTTCTCTGAGAACTGTAATCCTTAGCAGCCCCTGAACAGGTGGCTCCCTTCTTCTGTGCTTAAGTCACAGCGCCCCACCTCTCTTCGCCACAGCTGATTGGACACAGGCTGGATCTCTGACCCGTGACCTGGTTTGAACGAATTCTCTCTCTTCTGACAGTGGGAGCCAGTCACTGGTTGATCCCCCTCCGGCCTAGAGGACTGGGATAGTGGTTAGGGCTGTGTGTGCCAGTAAGGAAGCAAATGGAGCCAGGCTTCCGGGAGAGGTTGTGTGATGGAGCCTGCACACAGAGAAGGGGATGTGAGAGAGAGCAGGACGTGGAGTGAGAAGCCACCAGGGTCACAGAGGCCCTCCCAGGCCTAGGTCCAGCTCCTTGTGAGACCAAGCTTCACATCCTGCCCTGGGACTGCAGGAGGTACCTCCATATCCTCAAATCCCTTTACTTAAGCTGGCAGTAATGGGCCTACTCAGGACCCTCATGTTACCATGAAGATGTTCTAGACATTGCACCCAAAGTTGCTGGCTTAAGGATGAGATATAATTGAGTGCTTCTGGCTGTTGAATAGAAAAAACAAACAGGGAGGGAACTTGCAAACTGACTGCCTATTTACTGTCACTCAACCCTTATTGAGCACAGCTGTGTGTCAGGCATTGTGTTTCTCTCTGTGGGAGAGACAGAAACGACTCCGACTTGGATCCTGTCTTCAGCAACCTCACCACCCAGCAGGGGAACTAGAGAGACTCATACATGGAGTACAAGGAAGGCAGTGAAAAGAGCCCTGCGAGGGGGACAGAGTACCATGGGTATTCAGATTGGGGGGATCAGGGAAGCGTCACAGCAAAGGCGGCATTTACACTGGCCTGGAGGGGCGGGTGCGATTAGGATATATGACAATGGAGGGACAAAGGCATTCTGGGGGAGGAAACCATGTGGGCCAAGGCCTGGGGGTAGAAAAACAGGGAGACAAGAAGTCCAGTTGGCAGGAGCAGGATGGAAGAAGAGGCTGTGAGGCTGTAAAGGCAGCAGTGTCAGGAATCCACGAGGCTGAGGTGCCTCAAAAGGTTCCCAGGCCTTTACTCACCTACTCCCTCACCCCCTAACCCTTGCATTTCGAGCTACCTGGTCTCACTGTCCTCTAGTTGCTAACAGACCCCCTAACAGTTATTCCTTCTGTTCTTAGAGCTTGAGACAGTTGGCAACCCATTCTCGTATATATTATCTCCCTCACACTAAGGTGTTAGGTGAATTAACTGGCCCCATGGGGTATTTGATCTTCAGAGAAAGGACAATGCTTATCCCAGGAGAATGAACTTCAAATAGCATTTCAGACCTTCAAGAAGGAAGGACTTTTGGTCAGCAAGTCCTTCCCTGGGCCTCTCAAGTTCCTCCACCGGGGAAGAGGCTTATGCCTACCTGACCACCAGGATCCTCCTCCTGAGCTCCCTGGACGTCTGGAGCAGGGGCTGGTGTGACCGTGACCAAAGGGAGTTGGGCTGACTCCTCCTCTTTAAAGGATAAACAAGAGAGAGAGGTCAGAAGAGTGTGCCAGGTTCTGAGGGCAGACTGGTGTGAGTGGCTACAGAGCTATTGGACTTGTCCACTTCAGGGTCTCAGAAGGTTGGTTTGGGGAATTTCTTGTAGATAGGAAAAGTAAAATAATGTGAATTGCTATTGCCCTGTCCACAGAGATATCTACAGAGGAGAGGACAGCTGGGAAGTAGCCACCCTTGTTCCCTCTATATTTGGAGACATTTCTATCCTGGCCAGTGTGGCCAATGATGCTGTGAACAGCTTGGATAGCTGGAGCAGGGAGAGGGCAAAGCCCCAGCCCTCAGGATCTGACGCCTCCCCAACCAACTGATGATTTCAAAGGCAGCAGCTAGAAAGCCTTGGAAGAGGATTGAAGGGGAATGGAAACTTGGAAAGTCTGGAGAGCTGGATTTAGGTACAGGCTCTCTCACTTCTTGGCTGCGTGGCTTTGAGCAAGTCACTTGACCTCTGAGTCTCAGTTTCCTTATCTATAGAACGGGAACAATGACTGCTGCTCTCCCTCCCTCCAAGGGCTGCTAGGTGCATCAGGCAGGCCTGGTGTGCTATGCAGAGCCCACTGCAGTAGCTGTCTTACTACCCCTGTCCCAGCTGCCACACAGATGCTGGACTTCTGTGTCACTGGATCCCTGGTGGCCTTCCCTCACTGGGGTTGCTGGTCTCAGACCAATCCCTAGCAGCACTGTCCTTTTGTAGCAGTGACAGGAAGAAGAAATTGAGTCCAAGAGAGTCTTATTTGGGACAAGATTTAGAAAAAAAGAAGTGGGAATTCAACAACCCCCGACCTGGCCTTGCCTACCCACTCTGAGGAGAGTGCAAGGGAGTTGCTCAGGGCTGCCCTCAGGCCACAGCCGTGTCAGGGAGGAGAAGGCGGAGCACAGCAGAGTGCCAGGCAGCACCAGATCATCACTCCGCTGACTGGCTCAGAGAAGCCAAGAGGCAGGGCTCAGTCAAGAGGCTGGCCAACAGGAGGGAGGAAGGTGGCAGGAGAAACCCCACTGGTCTCACCATTCTCTCACCTTCTGCTTTGCTCTCTGCTTTGAACTGAGGCTTGGCTTTGGCCTCCTGATTCAAGCTCTCCTCCTCCTTGTCCTTGGAGGGGCGGTCTGCAAATGAGAAAGGAAACACATCTTATCTGGGACCACAGTGTCCCTGCCATACCCTTCAGTTAGGCTGGTCAGCTGGCAGCCAGAGCTGCTGAAGTGGTTAGGAAGAGGCTGGCCTGGGAGTCGTGATGTCTTGTCTGGATTCTGGTCCTTCTAGGCTTGTTCATGGTGCCCAATTTCCAAACTTTTGTCTTAAATTCCCTGTACTGTCACTAACTGGCTGCACCCTTGGGCAAATCACTTTCCTCTCTATGCCTATTTCTTTTCTGGTAAATTGATGTGGTTGGACTCAGGGGCAACAAAAAGAATTTATTTCCTTTATGAGCTCAAGTGATGGCTGCTTGAGTGCTGAATTGAGGGGAATTCTGACCCAAACTTGATAGGAGAGGACCATGATTGATCAGTGATGTCTGCAATGGGCAGAGAATGGAGAAATAATGGCAGGGAAACATTTTTGCCATCCTTGGACTAGATTATCTGTAAGGTCCTTTGCAGTTTACTTTCTGTGGCTCTAGAACACTAGAAGCTTTGCTACAGCTCCAGGGGCACTACTGGTGGCCATGTTTATGAGCCTTCCCTCTCCAGTGGGAAAGGGAAATAGCTGACCACCAAGCTCCCTGCCACACCCTGTTTGACCCCAGACACCAGAGCCCAAGTGACGCCTCCTTCCAGATCCCTGTGCACATGCTTTGCTGGAGGCCCACTGAGCACTGTGCACAGGATGGTGCTGCCCTGATTTCCAGGCAAGAAAAATGGGGAGGACAACTCTCTTTCAATGTGACTATGTTCCAGGCAACATGCAAAGTGCTTTACATGTGGAATTTCTAGGTGGGAGGTGCAAGAGCTCATGAGAGTCTACCTCACAGCTGTGCAGTCCAGGAGAGAGAGGACAACGGCACAAGTAATAGAACAAAGTGGTACCATGGGGTCTATTCTGGATTCCAGGCTGGCTCTGCACTGTGAGCATTGGGTGACCTTGGGAAGACTGTGTACCCACTCCAAGCTTCAGTGTCCCCTCTCTAGAAAGGCAACACCATGATATACTCAGAGCACTGATGTGACGGTCTATGAGAAAATAAATAATAGTATTTTAATTGCTGCAATTAAATATTGTTATGTTAGCTCAGATTCTGGAGCCAGACAGCCTGGGTTTGAATCCTAGTTCTGCCACTTGCTAGCCCTGGACTTCACTGGGTGGTTCCTTAATGTCTCTGTACCTTAGATTCTTCATCTGTAAAATCTTACAGAGTTGTTGAAGAAATAAATGAATTTATACGTGAAGGTGCTTAAAACAGTGCCTGGCACCTAGAAAGCACTATATAAGTTTTAGCTATGACAACAATGATGAATCAATAACAGTAGTTGAGAACAGCCGTCACACCCAGGAAACAACTCTTCAGTGACAAGGCCCAGCATTCCAGAGGGTCTGAGTTAGAAGGGAACCTGAAGATCCTCTGGTCCGTAATATAGACAGAGTGAGAAGGTGAGATCTGGGAAGCTGGGTGGATCAGACTCTGCCTGGGTCCAAGATGGGCAGGAAACATAAACGGGTCTAGAACTTCCTCCTCTCAACCTGGCTCCTAAACTCTCAGAGTTGGTTCAGCTGCAGCCATTTCTGACAGGCTCCATCCTGCAGAGCTGCCTCTCTGGCATGTGTGGGCCCACGAAGTGTCCTGGCGGGCCTGCCCAGGAGATCTTCCTTAGAACTGAGACGTCAGGGGCAGACACTCCACCGCCTCCTTCATCCAGACAACTCCAGCACCCCCTTGGCACTGATCAAGCACTGCAGTCTTCTGTTGAGCAACATGTAGCTGTTATCAAAGGAGGGCTCCCCTGGTTCCAGTCCTGGTGCTGAGAATATCTGCTGACTGTGGCCTGGAGGGGCTGGCAAGAAAACCAAGTTCCCCTCTTTCCTTCTCGTCGCTCATCACAAACCCTGACCTCTCACTTCCCAAACCTCTGAGGAAAGCAGGTCAGTGGCAGGGTCTCCCTTTGTTTTTCTCTCTCTTTCTTTCTCTCTGTGTGTCTCTGTCTCTTTCTCTCTCATACACACACACACACACACACACACACACATCCAAGTGAAATCACCAGAGGAGGCATGGGATCCTGGAGAGGTAAAGCCCCTTCACAGGGCAAGTGAAAGTTCAGACCACAGATCAGCTCTGTGGAAAGAGCTGGGACACCTGAAAGGACAACTCCTGCATGATCCCAGCCCCTCCCGGATGGAATCTCGGGTGTAGAATCAGGGTCGGCTTCTCTGATCAGGACTGCGTCCCAGAATATTGGCAATCATTCTCCGTGAAGGCCGTTCCATGCTTGCCACACACGCATACAATATACCAAGCATGCTCGTCTTCCCTGGAATGACTGTCACTGGCTCCGCCAGCGCTGGTTTCCTCACATGACCTCTCAGCGCAGCCAGATCATCTCCTTAGTATCAATCTCCTCTGACCTCGGCCTGACCTGGCCATACATAATCCTGTTAGGACAAGTAGGCCAGCTGGCGGCTGTTGGCCGTGGAAGCGGCCCAGGTGGGGGCCTCTGCAGTCCCATTCAGGAGAAGGTCTTTATCTTTAGGACTTTGCTGGAGTCAGTGATTCCACGAGGAGAGGCCAGGCATAATCCAGAGATACAGCTTCCTTTGCTGTGCCCAGGCCGGGCATGCGCCAGCACTGATCACCCACAGGCTGCCAGGTGCTGTGGACTCCCCCCTCAAAACCCTAGGGGACTGTTTTTCCAGAGCTGATATTTAGGGGTGGCCTCTCTCAGTGTCTGCTGAGGCTCACCTTGAGGATTTTCTAAGAAGGTTTGATCACCTCGTTCTTGACTCTGCTTTTCACAGTACCATCTACTTGTTTTAAACACTCAACAACCCTATATTGTGTCTGAAGAAGACACTTCAGGGCCTGAGGAAATTCTGAGCTTCCCCAAATTTGTCCCTGAACCAGAAACATCAGTCAGGATGCTCCCTGGGGCTCATGAGTCAGTCTCTGGATATTCAGCTCAGTCCTCAGCCCTCCTACCCAGTCGCACTCTGACTCGGCTTCTGCCCAAAGGCCAGCCTTCCCTTGATGGGCCTCCTGCCTGAACTCCCAGTTCTGCACCAGAGTCCCAGAGATGGAGGAGCCCAAGGAGAGCATGAGCCCACCCGAGGGGTGCCATTTAGGGGCCTGAGAAGCATGTTAGGGGCAGCTCTCTGGGAAAGGGGGTCAGAAGGCAGGACTTGGTAAGGCAGATGGTGAGAATCTCAGCTGCCCGCATCACTTATACTTTGGGATTCCTGGCTTGGCGGGGGGGGGTTAGCAGCTTTCCTAAGCCTCCAGAGCCAAATACAGAATAAAGAGAGGTGCCGCTCACAGGTTCTGGGCTGTGGGACCCTACAGGAGGTGCCTCCAGAAGTGGCCCTGGCCAGTCAGCCTGAGCCAGGCTGCCTGGCTGGAGACTCTGTGGGACACTGGGGCTGACTTGTGGGTGGTGGGCTTTGCAGGGAAGTCACTGAGGGCAGCCCCAACAGGGACCAGCGCAGGGCACATGGCACTCATGGCCTCACTAACTACAGGTGAAGTCCTTCATTTTACAGGCGGGGACACGGGGGCAGGGAGGTGGTGGGATGTGAACACTAAGGACCTTAGCTCCTTGGGGCCCTCTCCTGTGAGTCCTGTGTCTTTGTCTCCACTCTGTCCCCCGGGCCACCTGCCTTTACCACCCACTCTCCTCTGCCAACTCTCTGTTCCTACTCCCGCCCCCACCCCACCCACTACTCTCAGTTTTGCAGGTCCCAGTTCTTGTCCAGCCGCAGGAGGGAAGGAGTGGACAGGGAAACCGTGCAGTCTGGGGAGGCCTTGCTTACCTTCCCCCAGGGGGTCCAGGCTGTGGACGATGAGCCGGAAGATGGTGCTGCGGATGGTGCTGTTGTGCAGAGAGGCCGAGCTGCTCCCTCGGGTCAGCACAGACGGGAGCTGAGCAGGGGAGAGCCAGGCCTCAGTGGGCCCCTGCCCGAGCCAGGGGAGGAGCCACACGAGGGCTTCATTAACCCTGCCTCCCTCCCACAGAGGTCAGGGTGAATGCACAGGAGGCTTACCCTGGCCTCCCCAGGAGAGTTATACTACTTTCTTTCGCAGCCCCCTCTCCCCCAACTCTTCCATGACTGGCTAATTCTACATACTGAATAATCCCAAGGTCTCAACAGGGAGCAGACAATGTGTAAGAAGGGTATCACATTACCAAGGGTCTGTCCATCCCTGCAAGTACAACCTCACAGAAGCACACACTCACCCACAGACCACACAGCAAGACCCACTGCGCAGGGGTACAGCCCTTTACAGTCCACAAAACATCATCGTGCTTTATCATTGCCCTGCCCCCAGAGATAAGCAAGGCTGTCACCCCTTCTACAGAAAAGGAAATGAAAACTCAGTGAGGCTACGGGGCTTATCCGAGGTCATATGGGGAGTAAATGAGAGTTAAGACTAGCACCCAGGTCTTCTGATTCCTAATCCAGTTCTTTTTTTTCTACCCACATGCTCGAGAGACCTTCACAGGCACATACCTACACACGCCTGTGTGCAGACACACAGATTTGACACAAATTTATTCACTGTGACACACTTAGAAACATCATCTGATCTACAAAGGAACATCCACAGACAATGCCTGCTCAGCCCCTCCCTTCCTCTCCCGCGCGGTCCCTCTGGATCTGAACTCTTCTGCCATCTAGTGGCTGTGGTAACAGAACTTCACAACAGGGATTTTCTTTGGATGGGGAAAGTTTCCTTCAGGCCCCAGCCTCTTTACGGTCCCCATAATTCTTCCTAAATATCCCAGAGGCCAAAGGCAGTTAAGACAAAGTTTTTCAGAAATCTCAGACTCCCCTGCTCCTAGAGTTCCTTCTAAGTTTCTCTTAGTTTGGGGCATTCCAAAACCACCGGTAATTAGCCTTTTAGATCAATTATAGGATGTTGGGACTTGAGTTCATCTAGTCCAGCCATTTTACAGAATCGGCAGAATCTGAGGCAGAAGCTAGTGGCAGAGTGAGCAGTGACATTCTGCACTTAGCTCCCAGACTAGCACCTCCTCCACGGCCACTGGGAGGTCAGAGTCAGGGAAGCCAGCACTCCCAGGACCCCAGCATCAGGGCCACAGTGCCCCAGGTCTGTGGCTGTCCTCTGAGACCGTGTGGTTTCCCCTCTGGGCTGACTCCACATGGCACCCACCTTTAGCTTCCTGTTTTCCTGTCGCTCATCCACGGCAACTGCCCCATGGCCCAGCTGCAAACAGGGACAGGAGTCACGAGATGTTTGAGGAGAACCTGCTTTTTCTCCCTACGTCCCTGTCTCTCCAGGGAGCCCTCTGGTTGGAACACAGAAACACACCCAGACATAACCTGGTCTCAGAAAATGTTTTAACATATCCAAACCTCCAGCCTGGCCTTCCGCAGTCTGGCTTCAGCCTGCACACAGTTTCAGGTCTCCACTTACATGTCACCTTCCTCTGGGAAACTAAGGTGCCTGTCTAATTCTCTTTTATAGACTCCCATTCTTTTCCTTCATAGCACTTTCCCCAATTTACTTGTACGTTATTTGTATGTTAACATTTTTTGTCTGTTAAAATTTGTATGATAACATTTTTTTGTTAACACAAATAAATTGCCCCACTAGCATCCTGAAGGCAGACTGCCTATTTCATTCACCACTTTGTGACCAGCATGAAAATACTGCTGACATTTAGCAACCTTTCAATAAGCATTTGTTAAATGAATGAATGAACTGTCCTCTAAACATAACTAATGTATTCCAACTCCTGATCTCTTGTTCATGCCTTTTCCCTCTGCCTAAACTGCTTTCTCCATTCCTCTATGTCTACCAATTTTTCAGAAAATTCAGGGTTATTCTTATATAAATCTTTCCCAAGTGGCCCCTTTTACCCCAACCCCCACTCCAGCTCACTACAATACTAATCTACTCGAAAGCTGCGTAACAACAGTGAGCACATTTTGTGATACCAAAATCTGGCTCTGTAATCAAAGAAGTGCTAGTGTCCCGGGGAAGCCGTAGGACAGCTAGCTGGGAAATGGGACAGCCCTGGAAAACCCAAGAAAAAGATTCACTAAGCCCACAGTGCTTACTGGCTGGACCACAAACTGGCCACTTTGCATTTACTGCCTTATAATACCACTTGAGCTTTTTAAAAAATCATCGTTTAACTTTTCGCATATATGAGTTTACTCAGTGAGGCTCCACGTTTTTTGAACTTATGATACACTCATCTCTGTTCCCCTAACCTGTGGCATAGTGTCTTGTACACAGTAGGTGCTCAGTGAAGGTGAGCTGAATGAGTAGATACTCCCAAGTGGCCTCTGGTGCTATCTTCAGGCAGTAGGGTCCCTAATGGCTGTCCCTAGTCATTGTCTTTACCTTCCCATTGCTACCTTCCATGGCCATAGAACAGGACTTGCTACACACCCTTCTCTATAGAAAATGCTGCCTGATCCAGGGCTACCCACCCCTCCATCCACTCAATTTGTTCATTCATTCAGTTCTTATTTCCCAAGCACCTCTGTGAAATGGCACTGTGCTAGTGCTGTAGAGACACAAAGATGTTTAGGACACGGATTCTATGTCCCGAAAGGAAATGAGACCAATGATAACACAAACACATGACAAAGCAGAACGTGGTTCAAGAAGTGATAGGCGTAGATAAAGGTGCGGTGCTGGGTTGGACAAGGAAGTCTTCCTGAAGGAGGTAGAGTTTGGGTAAGCTTTGAAAGATGAAGGAGGTCTGAATGCTTGGACACACGTTGTTGAATGAATGAGTGAACAAATGTCCTAATGAATGAAACAGAGCAGAAATAACCAATCTGAATACAAAGGGAGCACTGTGGATTTTCTGAACAAACCCACTGCCTCTTTCATGACACCTATGTAAATTTAGTGGGATACAAGAGGCTGCAGCACCAACCTTCACTGGCCTAGCCATCTCATTCTTTATCACGTCCAACCCTCACCCAGTGCCTTCTTCTTGGAGGCAAAGAACTATGAGGGGCCAGGATACCCTTTGAGAAGGCTGGTTCCATCTACCAAAGGCAGGAGAGACCCTCTTTTGCTCCTTGGTGCACACACCTAATGATTTCTCTGTCCTTCAGATTTATTCAAGCCAAAATACTTCTCTATGTGTTCACTGTTCATTGCACGTATCAGCATCTTCTAACTTCAGCGTGCATTTCTAACTTTCTGAAGCCCTTCACCTGCATTTGCTCATTCAATACTACTAACTCTGTGAAATGGACAAGGCTGGTATTATTATTGCTACTTTGAAAGATGAGAAAACTGAGATGTAGAAAGATTCTGTGACTTGCACGTACTCACAAAGATGGTGACAGAACCCTCATCTCCTAATCTCCTTTCAGAGTTTTGTTTTTGTTGTTTTTTACTAAATCACATTTCTTTTCCCAAGAACAAATAGGGAAATGAGGTCAAATCCATATTCCCTAGTGGCGCTGTTTCAAATTATTGATATTTCAAGTAAATGGACATGAGTATTTGTCTACACTCGGGTATGGCTTATGGGTCATTTATGGGTGGTAGTACCAGCAAGTAGGTGCTTTCAGAATATGCCCTACTACAAACACATTCCCACATCCACCTCTCATACCACACCATCCTCCCTCCTCTTTCTTCAGCCTCATCACCCCACCTTCTCCTTCTCCTCATGAAAATTAGCAAAGGGGCTGAGGAAACCAAAGAAGATGTCCTCACACCAGCCAAGCCCCCAGCATCTGTGATGCACCTTGCTGAGCAACGGGATCCCTTGCAGCCATCCATAGGAACCTAGGGTGGCAAACATGGCAGCCCCTCAGGGGGCTTCTCCTCCTGACCTCCGATTTCTATTTCCCACCGAAGTGGCAGTTAATCATTGACCTCTCCCCTTCTAGCCCATCCACGAGACATTTCCTGAACCACACATTTTAGTCTGTGGGGTTTTTTAATATTCATTAAAATATTTACTGAATCCCTGGTCTGAGTCCTGCCTTCCCCCGACTCACACTTTAGTAGGGGACTCTTCACTTTAGTCGTTCGCTGAGTACAGTCTTGCACTCTGATCCACTCATTTGTGTAGGCTGCAAACCCAAGAGTCTATCCCAGTCCCTCCCTCACAGCCCACATCCAATTAGCCGTGAGACCTAGCTCCTGAAAGTCCTCAAATTTGGCCTCATCTCTCCGTTCTCCTGCCTACAGTCTTGCAACAGCCTCCTGACTCCTGATCTGTTCCTTTTCTGGTTCATTCTCCACCCCTCAGCCAGAGTGATTTTCTGAGCAAAGCACATCATCTCCCTCCCCCACATCCTGGGGACTCACCGTCCTCAGGAGGGAGTCCAGCCTCCTTAGCTGAGTACACACCAGCCTCCTGCTTACCTCCAGTCCAGCGCTGACCAATAGAAATAGAATGAAGCCACATACATAATTTTAATGATTTTAGTAGCCACATTTTTTAAAAGTAAAAGAAACGAGTGAAATTAATTTTAACAATATACTTTATTTAACCCAGTATATCAAAAACATAATTCAACATGTAATTAATATAAAAATATTAATATTTTATGTTTTTTTCACACTAAGCCTTTGAAACCAAGTGTGTATTTTATACTTATGGCACATCTCAATTCGGACTAGCCCCATTTCAAGAGGTCAGTAGCCATGAGTAGCTAGTGGCCACCATATTGGGCAGTGCAGCTATAGTCTCTTCACACTCCATTCCCCCGGCCTTTACACGTGCCTAGGAGACTCCCTACCCTCCTTCAGTCAGCAAACCCATGCTTGTCCTTCAAGATTCCGCTGAGCAAAATCTCCTCTAGGAATCCTTCCCTGACTGTCTGGTCTGTTGAGGTGTCCACTCTCTGTAATATTAAATCCCTCGGCACTTACCTGTATCATTACACATGAGTTGGTACCTATTAGTTTCAGTCGTCTATCTTCCCCACTGAGGCGGTCCAACCATGGAGCTGATGCAGCTTAAGCTTCAAGGCCCATCTCACCCCTATACAAACCCTTTCCAAGGCCTTGGTTTTGTAGCAATGGTTTTATATTCTTTTTCTTAAAGTGCCAGGCCTCACAAAACCTGGATCGACTCCCACTCCTCTGCTAGGCTGAGCTCCTCAAGGGCTGGGACTGTGTCTTTTTCTTACTGTATCCCCAGACCCTACACAGGCCTCATACAAAGGGATTCAATAAATGTCTAATGAATGAATAAACATTGGAGTTCTTTAGGGCTTAATCCTAGACTCACCTTGTCTCTCTCTCTCTCTCTTTCTCTCTCTCAGAGTAGTATCAGCCACTCCTTGATTTTAATTAGCATACACAAGTTGGCGATTCACAAATTTCTATTTTCAGTCCAGACCTTGTTCCTGAGCTTCAGGCCCATTTGGGCAACTGCCCCCTAGACACATCCACTTGGAAGTGACATAGGCACCCAAATTCACCATTCCAGAGTGGGAACACTTGAGTCTCCCTAAACCTGCTCTTCCTCGAGACTTCCCTTTCTCACTGCGTGGCACACCATCCACCCTGCTGCTCAAGCCAAAAACCTGGCAGCATCCTTGACTTCTCCTGCTGTCTCCCCCTCCACATCCACTTCATCACCAGGCCAGATGCTTCTGTCTTCAAAACATCTCTCAAAGATACATATAGGCTGTCTGCCCACAACAGCCTCCTAAGTGGACTCCCTGCTTCCACCCTTGCACACCTACAATTCATTCTCTACACAGCAGGTAGGGAGTGACCTTTTAAGTATGGACCCACATTACATCATTCCCTATTGAGCTCCCACCCTCCCCTCCGGCATTATTCTGTACCACCCTCCCCTTACTCAAGAACCATACTGGCCTCCAATTCTTTCTTCTAATGCACCAAGCTCTTTCTAGGCTCGGAGCCTTTGCAAACGCTGTTTCCTCTTCAGGAACTCTGCCCCATGGAGCATGGGATGGTTTCTCTTCTCATTCTGCAGATCTCTATTTGGACTTCCCCCTCCAAGAGGCCTCCCCTGCTCTCCTTCGCTAAAGGGTGCCCACTACCTACAGTCACTCTCCATCACATGCACTGCTTGTTTCCTTTACAGCACTTGTCACACTCTGAAATTATCTTCCTAATTTATTTTACTTGTTTATTGTCCATATGCCCACTCCCCCACACAAAAAAATCTTCTGTTTGTCTTATATTTCCAATTTATATAGGTGGTAGAGCATCTAGAAATCATGCTGTTCCTTGTAGAAAGCCATGAATATCTAGTTTTATGTTTAATCCCATCTTATACACTAGGAGAAAATACTACTGTGTTGTATGACTGCACGTAAAATCTCCACTCCAAGCATACACACACCCATGAAAACAGCAAGCTATTAGGCCAGACACAATCAGATGTTTGAGTTTTTCTGTTAATATTTGTTTGCTTCTTATGCATTCATTTTGTCATCTGCTAGCACCCACTAGCAGATGGACACTGAAAGCTTAAGAAAATTTTGCGAGGAATAGAAGGCTTAAAATTGACAATTCTATTCTTACAATCTTTTCCTGACAACAGGGGGGAAGCTGACTATTATTCAAGGAGATAAAGGAGGAAACCCCTCAGCCCAGGCAAAGGTGGGCTCTTTGAGAACAGGGTAGATTCCCTGCAGCCTAGGATGCCGGGCCCCAGGGGCAGGAGGGGACCTGGTGGCTGCCCCCTGTCCACAGCCCTCTTGTCTCCACAGCAGGCAGCTGGCTGTACAAGCCACTGATGGGAGCCCTTGGGATAAATGTCAACCCTGACAAGCAAAGGAAAGATCGGCCCCACAGGAGGCACCAGCTTTGTCTGCTGGGGGCTCCTGTTGGTTGGTTTAATAAAAAATCCTGCCAGGAAAGAGTGGCAGACTTTTCTCCAGAGTTTCACGTTCTGAAGTATTCTTGAGGGCAGAATGTGGGTATGGGGTTTCCAGAGGGGCCCAGAACAGTCTCATTCCCCACCTTGCATCCCTTTTCACAATTGGTGCCCCACAGGGCTGTCTTGCCAGGCAGCATCTCATGTAGATGGCTGGTGTTCCTGGCTAAACTCTAGCTCTCTCTATAAATAAGGGCCCCATGGCGCTTCAAATACAGGTGGATAAGGCTTTTCAGCCAGGCTAGAACCTCAGCTTTACTGTTTGTTGGCTTTCTGTGACTATGCATGGTCAAGGCTGGCCAGATATTTACCATCTTTGACCAACACAAATACATTGAGAGCTTCAAAATCAGGCATAAAGTTTCAGAGAGGCGCTGGCCCAGTGGTGTAGTGGTTAAGTTCACGCGCTCCACTTCAGCAGCCTGGAGTTCACAGGTTCGGACCCCAGGCATGGACATAGCACTGCCCGTCAAGCCACACTGTGGCGGCCTCCCACATAAAATAGAGGAAGATTGGCGTAGACGTTAGCTCAGAGACAATCTTCCTCAAGCAAAAACAGATGTTAGCTCAGGGCCAATCTTCCTCAAAAAAAGATTTTTTTCAGAGAGAGCTAAGTTAGACTGTGTTGATAACTATACAAACATTTACCATTTCCTTACTGGGGTCATTAAAGGCATCCTCAAACGTTTGACATTGTTGTCCGAAATATTTTTAGCTTTGATTTTTTTTCAGCCAGCATCAAAAGAGAGACTCTAAAGTAGTTACCATGTGTCTATGTTCAAGTCTACAACGTTTATTTTTTCTGGAAATACTCAAGTGAATTCTGATTAGAATCATTCCTAGAAAACCTTTACCCTGGTTCTAGACTATCAGAGCAGAATAAAAAGTAAAGTGAAAGGTCCTCCCGCTCAGAAACTCTGCAGATATTGGCTGAATATTTAGTAAGAAAAGGACTCATTCTCTGCTGATCTTGCATCTCCAAGTTGTTTAGGTAGGAGAACACCTGCGAGTATGTCCCTCTCAGTAAGACACCACATGGACATTCCCATTTGTTTATTTATTGTCTGTAGCTGCTTTCATGCTACAATGACAGAGCTGAGTAATTGTGACAGAGACTGTATGGCCTGCAAAGCCTAAAATATTTACTGTCTGGCACATTGCAGTAAAAGTCTGCCAACCCATCTACTAGTTCATCCCGTTCACTTCACTGATGAGCAATCTAAAGCCTGGTTGAAAAGCAAAGTGACTTTGCAGCATTTTGCATAGTGTCCCCTTTATCACACTTACTCTTGTCTATGCCTGTCCCTTCTACTGGAAGGGATACAATCTTTTTATTTCCCACACTGCTACTTATTTAAATGCTTAATAATAAAAGTTTGTTGAATTGCATTGATTCGCCCAGGGTAACAGGGATATTTAGCAGTAGAGCCTGGGTTAAAACCCAGAAAAATACAGATTCATGAACCAGTGGTAAGGACCACCAACTAGCTACATAACTAGCTGAGTTAATTATCCTCTCTGAGCCTCAGTTTCCTCATCTGCAAAATGGGGATCATAATATACCCATGTAGGGTTTTTATGAGAAATTGTTGAGATAATGTACATATGGAATAGGCCCTCCCTAAGTATGGATTCCCTCCCCCACTCCTTTCTCTCTCTAAACTGGAGTCCCTGAACTGTTAGGGTTCCCTGAGAAAACTAAACCAAATACTCACAGACTTTCTGCTAGGGATGAGGCCCTGGGCTCAGCCCTTTGAGAGATGTAAAGATCGTTTCCCCATTTAGTGGCAATGATGAGCCTGATGTTGTGGCCACCCCCTCCACACTTCACCCCAGGCTGGCAACACAGGAAGGGGGAGACCCAGGTGTCTTTCCTGTTCCTGTTTCTCTCCAGAAAGGAGCTGGCTCACACTGCCCTCCACTTCTCTTCCAGCTGCTTAGACCCTTCGAGCAGCTATAGATCCGACCTCGCCTCCCTAGTCTTCTTCCTGGGCTCCCTCCCAGTCTGTCTGGCCTTACCCTGCTATGCTCTGATGTCCTCATCTTTGGGGTGGGGCTGATTGAATAAGCCCAGTTTCTCTGGCCCCCTAATTTCCCGAGGTGATGCTCAAAGAAGAGATCGATTAGTCAGGGAGAGGAGTGAACCTAAGTTAGTATGAGTGAGTGAGAGAGCGAGGCATGTTCATTTTCGTAGTTAAAGTAAAATAGTTTACAGGGGTGAGTATGCACTCTTGCATAAAAACAAAAACAGATACCCCAACACAGTTTACTAGATCAAAGATTGGATAATCAGAGAATTACTTCATGAATTCAAAACAGAATGGCTTGCGCTCAGTCTGTCAGTGAAGTGCAGTATAATTTATCTCCCTCTAACTAGACCACAGGTCTTGGCCAGCCAAACATAAACATAAACATAAAGATATAAAGGCAGTTTCTCTTTCTCTGGCTATAAGAAATGTGAGATGAAACTCCAAACCCAGAAGTTTTTAAAAACCATTTCTAAATAATTATAGTTCTTAAGTTATCTGGACTAATTTTTAGAAGGCACTTGTTAGTGCTGTAGAGTTCTAACTATAAGTTGTTTTTGAGGAAAATTGTCTCTGAGCTAACATCTGTGCCAATCTTCCTCTATTTTTGTGTATGGGACACTGCCACAGTGTGGCTTGATGAGTGGTGTGTAGGTCCATAGGTCCACACTCGGGATCTGAACCTGTGAACCCCAGGCCGCTGAAGCAGAGCAGGCAAACTTAACCACTATGCCACTGGGCCAGCCCCCTGTTTTTTTTTAAATAATGCTGTTAATTAAAATTCATATGGGACCTGTTTCAAAAAATAGGTAAGAACAGGGTTGTAATCAGCACCACTCTCCCTGATTGGCAAAGAGCTGCCACTAAAGTCCTTGAAGAGTCTCTCAAGGAGGTTACAAATTCTCTTTTGAAATCATGATTACAATTCCCTTGCTTGGAAAGTTTTGCTTTGATGGTCTAGCTCTGGCAAAATAGAAAATTCAGAATTTGTATAGCTTAAACAAAAACAGAATTACTACAAGGAACTGGGAGGCAAATCAGAGGCATTTTGAAAACTGCTGGCCAAGGCAGAGGAGCCTACCAGGCTTCCTGGCCACCCTCAGCAAGGCTTGCCCTGAGAGCTTCATTAGGAGGGAGGCCCCTGGTTCCTCATATTAGACATGTAATGCTCTGAGCATCCCTTTCTTTTTTAAGCCTCTGGCTTCATGGAGCAGTTGTCTGGTGGGAAACAGTGCTGAATGGAGAGTTAGGGTACTGGGTTCCCATTCCAGTTCCGATATCTGCTGGCTGTATGACCTTGAGCAGGACATTTCTTCTTTTGGGGCCATCTGCAAATAAGGCAACTAGAACTCAGTTGACCAGATCAGACAAATGACCACTGTGCAGGCCCTGCCAGAACTGAACTCACTTGGACAACAAGGATTAGAGCTAGACAGGACCTTTTGGTGATTAGTTGGACTCTGTCATTTCCCCCAAAGAAGCAAAGGGACCCATCTAAGGTCACACAGTTAGTTAGAGGCAGAATTGGATTAGAACCCAGGTTTCTGGCCTCTCAGTTCCGTGCTCTAGCCAGAACACCACATTATCTTTAAAATCCTAAAGGAAGAACATTTCATTTCTCTTGCATCATATATGTCCCAGACATGTTGCTGAGTTCGGTCTCCATCCTGCTCACTCATCAAAACTGCTCTAGATTAAGTGGCTAAGTCCTCCCGCTCTTTGCACGCAAAATTCTTCCTGCACGGGTAGCTTCTCTGAGACCCAAAACAGGGAGGCCAGGAGCCAACATTTGCCCAAACTCACCCTCTAGGAGCATGAAAGAAATGGGTCTGTGTCCCCCAGGGTACCCTCACTTTGGAGTCTCAAGGAACAAAAAACCTTGAGATGAATTTTCAGAGATCACTTCCCAAATTTAATCTCATCTTCTAGGTTACTGAATCATGCAATAAATTTAGCAGGAAGGTCCCTCACAGGGGCAGAGAAATTCTTGGAAAGGAACTTTGGGGCCAGGAGAAAGCCTCAGGGTTGGAGCTCCTGATATCCAGTCTCCACTTGGCACAGAGAGACGGCTCTGCCCCAGGGCTGGCTTGTCAGTGCATGAGTGGAGCTCCCATTTGCTCCAATTTTTTGAAAACAAAACAAAACAAAAAAACACTCCCCTTTGTCAGATACCATCCAAGCTACCAGCCCCTCCAAGTCTGGAATGTGAACCAACAGGATTAAATGAAAGTGAGGGTGCTAGATAAACCCTAAACACCATGCACATGGAAGAGATTATCATTTTTCCCTGCCTTATATCTCCTTGGACATTCTCCAAACCCCAGCTCAAACATCATTTCCAAAGACCCACTCAGACCAACCCGGGTTCAAATCCTGGCTCCACCGCCTATTTGCTGTGTGACTTTGAACAAGTGGTTTAACTTCATTAGGTCTCAGTTTCTTTCCCTTTCGATGGGGGATCATCATAATAATCATTTTATAGGGTAACTGGGGGTTGAACAAAGGGCAGTCTTGCAAAGGTCCCAGCATAGTGCCTGGCAGGGAATAGGATTCTGTAAATGTTGAATGAACAGCAAGGGAATCAGAGAACCCATCTCTTGAGTTCTGACCCAGCACTTTTCACTCTTCAGTCCCTGGCTTCCCTCTACCCTTTTGACCCAAAGAGGCTAAAGAAGCCTGAGCCAGTCTGTCCTTACCTTGCTGAGGTCCCCTAGGGCCATGACCTTGGCCACTGGCCTCCTGCTGAGCTGCTCCTTCACCCAGACCTCAAGCTGCTTGTTCCACTTCATGGTGAACACATAGAAGGCATAGGCCAGCAGCAACAGCAGGCTCTCCCACCAAGCAATGAAGCTATCCAGGAAGAAGAGGATGAGCATTATCAGGTCAAGGATGTAGAAGGAGACATCACGGAATAAGGGCCACCAGGTGAGGTTGAGGATCTCCCGGGAGAAGAGGGCACAGGTGCCTATGACAAACAGGATGTTGAACACAGCAGAGCCCACGATGGTGCCGATGCCCACGTTGCTGTGGGAGATGAAGACACCAATTAGGGAAGTGAAGAGCTCAGGGGCAGAGCCTCCAGCAGCCATGAATGTGGCACCTGCCACATCCTCAGAGATCTGCAGCTTGTCTGTGATGATGCCCAGGGCTGGGACAAAGTACTCGTCGCACACGATGGCCAAGGCCACAAACACATACATCATGCCAAAGATGTGCAGGACCACCCAGCCCTGCCGCCGCTCCTCCACACTGAACAGGTCTGGGGGGTACTCTCCCTTGGGGGGAAGGTCTGACCAGCCAGGGGGCAATGCTGAGGAACTGGGACTGGGCACCTCTGGGATCACAGCTGTTGTCAGGCTGGGGGAGGGGACAGTGGGCACCGGTGGGGCTGGCTCCACAGCCACACAGTCACGGACCTGGGTGGTCGGATTTGCCCTGACCCTGGTGGATGCTGAGGTGCTGGATGCTGTGGAAGTTTTCTTAGCCAGCCCCCAGAAGGTGGATGAGGATATTCTGATGGGTGGTTTACTGGTTCTGGACGAGAGATTCCCAACAATCCAGGCAGTAGTAGAGGCTTTGATTTCTGCTGGGCTACTGCCTGTCATGGTGCTTATCATCCCCTCAGAGGTGGCTGCAGTGTGCTCCAGGACTGTTCCCTGTGGAATTGCCAGGTTGTTTTTTCCCAGTAACTCCTGGGGGCTGGTTGAGCTATTAATGTCCATTCTTCTGGGGGTATTCAGGGTGTTCTTTTCCACCACACTCCTTGGAGAAGTCAAGATGTTTGTCTCTACATCATTTATCAGGAAAGTTGGGGTGTTATCAATTATTCCCTTGAGAGTTGTTGGGGTGGTTTCCTCCACTATTCTCTTAAGGGCGTTGGTCTCCAGTATTTTGTTGGTTGCCATAGTTTCACTGTCTTTTACTGTTGTTCTGAAGGTGATCCCATGGCTCCTTATCACTGTCTTGAGTGTGGGTGGGGCATAATTGCCTACTACTCTACCAAGTGGGGATGGGATATATTTCTTCACCTTTCCTCTGGCTTGAGTTGGGTGGTAGCTCTGCATCTCTCCCCTGAGTGTTGTTGGGGTATAATTCTTTACTGTTGGTCTGCTTGAAGTTGGGGTGTAGTGACTCAATACTCCACTAGGTGTGGTTGTGGTGTTTTCCTTCACACTTCCTGTGCCTGCTGCTGTTGGGCTGTAGTTATTCTTGGGTATTGTTGGAGTGATGTTGGCTATTCTTCTGGGAGTAATAGGGGTGTTCTCCATTGTTATGCCAGGGGTTGCTTCATCTTTGCCCACTGTGGCTTGGGGCACCAGTGTCTCACCCTCCATTTCAGAGCGAGCTCTTGGAGGGTCACTGCTCACCATCATCATCTCATTGTTGGGGAGATCCCGGCTGTCCAGTTTTATAGGGTGTTGGGAAGAGACTGCTCCCCACAGTGAGGGGAGGCCCCGGAGGCTCTTCAGGTGCTGGTAGGTGGAACCAATGATCAACATTGCCAATAGGAAGAGGAGGCGACTCCAATGAAGCCGCTTTGGCCAGAGCAACCGCCTTTCCCGCACCCCCATCCTGATCAATTTCCCCATGATGGCCAATTATGCCTGGTTACAGAAACCCTCTCATTCTGTCCATGGAAATATGGGGGTTGTTCTGGGATTCAGGTTGGTGATCAGTGACAATTTCTGCATGAAGCCCAGCCAGGGGTATCCACAAACCTAGGGAAAAAAAAGAGGTCATTTGCCCCTAAGAGGAGAGCTGGGATCCACCAAACCCTTGGTGGAAAAGAGTGACAATTCACACAGAGCCTTTGTGGTGGGAGGTAGTTGTTTCTGGAACAAAACAACCCCTGCCCCCTGCTCCAGGGGTCACTGTCTGCTCTTGGGAAAAAGAGCATCCAGTGGCCCTCTGCTGTGTAGGCATGCCAGTAGCCCAGCTCTGTGGAGTCCACCCAGCCCTCCCTGGGATCCCTACTAGAGGTCTGCCAGCACTCCTCAGGTCCAAACCTGAGTTGCTGGGAGCTCAGTTATCCATATTGGCACCCCAGGCCACAGATCTCACCTTATCAAAGGCAGGAGGGAAGTAAGGAGACATGATTTTAAGCTTTAGACAAAAAAGAGGCAGCAATGGAAAGCAGTGCTAGGCACATCAAGTCTCCACGTGTTTATTTTGGACTGACTTAAAATGATTCTACCATATCATCCAGAGAGGACAAAGCCTAAAAGTTAATGTCATGGAGCTTCCCAGACAGTATGGTGTGGTGGGAGGAAGATGGGGAATGCAGTCAATGGCCTGGATTCCCAGCTCTGCTGCTTATCAGCTATACCACCCTAGACAGGCTGAGCCTCGTTTCCTCATCTGTGAAATGGGCATGATAACATATGTGCTGATTATGCAAAGATGATCTCTGGAAAGACATCTGAAGAAGGGAAACTGAGGGTCAGGGTCAGAGGGAGACTTACTTTTCAGTATGGCCTAATGTTCAGTTTAACTTTAACTTTTTTATCAGGTGCATGTTATGATATTTTAAATCTAAATTAAACTTAGTTTAATAGAAATATCAATAGTAATAACAATACCAATCTATGTCATGGGAATGCTGGGAAAGTAAAAACACATAAGGTCTGTGAAAAGCATTGTACATAATCAATCAATCAAAAAGCATTGTACACAATCAATGCTACATAAGGGTTAATTTTACATAAGGACGCAGGAGGGAAGAACACACAGGCCCTCAAAGAATCCTCAATTTACAAAAAAGGAGATAGAGGCCCAACCCAAGTAAATATTTATTAAATCTCTAATCAGTGTCCACAGATTATTGTAAAACAATAACTAGAAATGATCGGTTTTGCATATGAAGTAATATATTAGAAGTAAGCTCAACAACCCATAGATTCTTAGGTTGTTAAAGGCAGAAGGAATTACACTGTTTAGTGCAGCTCCCCATTTTACACATGAAGAAACTGAGGTCCACAGAAGTGACTTGCTCAATGTCACACAGCTAGTGAGTATCAGTGCAGATGAGGTTTGTCACACCCTAGTCTTTCCAGTACACCACACTAATTAGAGATGCAAATGCAATTGTCTTAAAAAGCAAAAAAGGGACACGCAAAAAGAGAAGTATGGAATAAACAGATTTCCTTCTTTGTTCTTGTTTCCCATAATTGTCTTTCCACTGTCCACCTGCAGCCACCCTGTCCCTGGGCCATAAACTCAACACTTTGAATCTCCTAAAGAAACTTCAAAGGGTCTCTCTTTCTGGTGTGCCTGTGTTATGTAAGAGCTGAGCTGGCAGCCCACCTGATCCCTCCTACCTAGTCACATCATTTACCTTTGAACCTGGACATCTGGGTGTCTTCTCAGCTCTGGAAACTTGTCAGAATCCAGGGTCTTGAAGAGTGGGTCTGAAGCTGAACAGCAGGGAACACCCCATTCTCCCACACCCAGCTCCCCTCTGGAATCCTAATTCAAGGCAGGGTCAGGTGTGAAGGGCATGTCAGGGGAAGAATATCCAATCCCTGCTAATACCCACCTCTAAGAAGCTTATTAGGGCATTGTACAAGTTCTGGGTCCCAGTGCCTCTGCCAGAGCCTGAGAGGGTGGACCTTGCACCAGGGACACAGATAGGTTCTCTGTGGCCCCCTGCAGTCAAGTGGAAATCTTGGGGAACTTCTCAAACATGTTTCTAAATTCAGGGAATGAGAGGTGTGGTCCAGGGTTTCCCAAGCTTAGGAAGAGGAAAGATTTGAAGAGATTCAGAAGGCGCTCTGTGGGAACGAAGAGAAAGTGCCTGGGGCTTAAAAGATCAGAAGATCTCAGTTGGCACCAGGCTTTGTTCGCCACTGTGTGACTCTAAATGTAACTTAAATGTAACTGTGGAGATAGTAACTGTCCCACCTATTGTAGGACGGATGTGAGAATCAAAATTAAAATGAGGAACAGCTGCTCAATATTGCTGTGAACCTAAAACTGCTCTAAGAAATAAAGTCTATTTAAGAAAATGAGGGGGGCTGGCCCCGTGGCCGAGTGGTTACATTCACGGGCTCCTCTTCAGCGGCCCAGGGTTTCGCTGGTTCGGATCCTGGGAACGGACATGGCACCACTCATTAGGCCACGCTGAGGCAGCGTCCCACATGCCACAACTAGAAGGACCCACAACTAAAAATATACAACTATGTACCAGGGAGTTTTGGGGAGAAAAAGGAAAAAAATAAAATCTTGAAAACAAAATAGAAAAGAAAATGAGGGAATGTGGGAAAAATATCAACTTTAAAGTATTTCACACATGAAAAATACTTTATTAGGCCTAAGGGAAATCCCTGAGAGAGAGGGCACTGACACAACTCCTCAGCGCAGGCTGGGACATCCCAAGATACATGAGGAGTTAGCTGATGGAAGTGGGAGTAGAGTGAGACAATGGGGGTCTTATGATCCTACCCATTGACCTGGAAACCATCTCACTCCTTCAGCTAACACTGCCTGATACTCACTGATTGCTCCTTTCTCCCCTCCCTGTTGCCCCCAAGGTACAGGGATAGCATGCTGCTTTGATTACTTTCATCTGAAATGCAGGCAATCTTTCAAGGCCTCACCCCTGCCCTAACTTACCCTGAGTGGCCCCTAACAGTAAGAAGGTACCCAGCTTCCTCTGCTGAAGCACACAGTGGTGCCCCCCCAAAGAACCACCTTCATCTCTGGGTGTCCTGGGGTCACTCCGGACATTGGAAGCCTGGGTAGAGGGTCTGACCTCTGTTAGTTACCACAGCCTTGCCTGTAGACTGCTGTAGGCAGAATCAGATCTAGCTACTTCCCTTCTCACACCAACTATCTAACACAGTCTCAATCTTGGCTAGGATGGAAAGATGGAAAAAGGAACCAAATTCATGAGGTGGAATGATGAGTGATCCTTTCTTTTTTTCCCAGAATAATCTCACTATCTTTGAATGTTATTTGTGCAATATAGAAAATTCAGGGGAGAAGCAAATCCCAGAAAAGAGATTCCTTTCTCTCATATACTCATAACTGTCTCCAAGTTCTTTCTAGTGTCTAACCTATATCTGAACTGCTGGGGGTGAAATTGGTTCATTGTCTTGTTCTCATGGGGTTGTGGCACATTTTGAAATTCAACAGGCCATAGAAAAGTCTGCTGCTCAGCCAAGAGTGGAAGCACCATCTGTACTAGCAGTGTGAGTTTGGGGAAGTTATTTAACTTCTCAGTGGCTATAAACCTCTTGTCCTGTAAATTGAGGGTGATAATGACACTATCCGCTTGGTAAGTTTGTTGTGAGGATTAAGTAAATTAATATGTCAGACATATTAACAATGTCTGGTGCTTATTGTTGTTGCTATTATTATTATTATTATTATTCTGCTTTTGGAGATCGTAGTCAGACAGTGCTGGGGGGCAGCAAGTCCCCATGCATTCCACTGTGACAATGCTCTACTGTATATTTATTAATGTGATCACCTGATTAATGTCTACATCCCTTACTAGCAAGTAAGCTTCAAGAGGACAGGTAACTTGACTATTTTACTCACGGGGGAATCCCCAGAGCCCAGAACAGTGTCTGGCACCCAATATATATGTTTGTTGATGGGCTGAAGAAGTACGTCCCAGTGAGGAGATGCTCAGAGATGGGGCACCTGAGCTACACATGGTGGGTGGGGGAAGGGATGCCCACTCACAGAGTCTCATGGCCTTTCAGAGGGCAAACTACTGGAGAAAAACCAGCACCACTGAGGGGAAGCTGATCTGATTTGTTCCACAAGGTGGCCTGGTATTATACTCTCCCTGAAATGGGGTGGACGGGCAGGTGAGGCAGATCTGCCTCTGTCCCTCACAATAATAGTGGGGGTTGAAGAAGGCAGGGCTTAGAGGCTGGGCAGGAGAGCTGGGAGGCCTTTCCTTACACTTCGCAGCGCAAGGCCTTTCCCATGGTTCTATTGGAACAGAAGGAAGAGGGAATGAGACTTTTTGCAAGACTTGGGTTTGTAGTTGAGGCTGGTTTATTTCTGGGCCTACCTCAGGAGTTGATATGGACCCCATAGTGGCCCAGTGGAAAGCAGACAAGATCTGGCGGGGGTTGCAAAATCAAATACCTTCAGAGCCTGTGTGTAGATAAAATGAAGTTAAATCAGCTCTATTCAAAGTCAGTGGAGAGTAATGAGGGCTGCATCTGGACAGAGAATGCATGACCTGTCAGTAGGCATTCCAATGTAAAACAGTTTTAAAATATTAAAGGGTAAACAAAATGGGGCTGAATTTGACCTACAGGTACTACTTTGCAACATCTAATAAAGTAACAAACCTGAACAGGAGCGAGACTCCTAACGTCTCTCATCTTCAAGTTCCTCATCTATAAAACTAGGAACGAAGAGCTTCCCTGTGGGGTTGCTGTAAGAGGTACAGTGAGAACCTGTGGAAAAGCACTTGTATCTGTCAGATGCTGAACTGCCCAAGGTCACAGCCTAAGACCTTTTGTTTATATTATATATATTGTTGATAGGATTAAAAAAATGGCTGTACACCATCCCACTACTGGGTATTTATCCAAAGAGCTTGAAGTCAGCAATCCCAAAAGTCCTATGCACCCCAATGTTCATTGCAGCATTATTTACAATAGCCAAGACATGGAAGAAACCTAAGTGCCCATCAACAGATGAATGGATAAAGAAGATGTGGTATATATATACAATGGAATACTACTCAGCTGCAAAACAGAACAAAATCATTCCATTTGCAATAACATAGATGGACCTTGAGGGAATTATGTTAAGTGAAATAAGCCAGCGAGAGAAGGATAATCTGTGTATGACTCCACTCATATGAGGAATTTAAAAATGTGGACTAAGAGAACAGTTTAGTGGATACCAGGGGAAAAGTGGGGTGGGGGGTGGGCACAAAGGGTGAAGTGGTGCACCTACAACATGACTGACAAACATTAATGTACAACTGAAATTTCACAAGACTGTAAGCTATCATTAACTCAAAAAAAAAAAAAAAAGGCTGTACAGTTGTCACTGGTGCCAATGAGCAAAATAAACTCCAAAACATTCCACGACACTTCATCTCTCCTAGTCAGTGGCTGAAGCCATACCTGAGGCAGGGAGCTGCAGAGCGTGACACTTCAGGTTGCAGCAGTTCACAGACAGGGTTTTGGCCTCACAGTCAGGTACCCACCCCGAGGGGTCCAGAGTTTAGAGGAGAGGTCAGACAGGTGCTATCAGAGGACTTCAGTGTGGGCTCGTAGGAATCCACACAGTACCAGTACTATTAACCACTTCCCCCAAGTAAGTGAGAAACAGCCCACTAAAACTCATCACATCAAATCTGATTTTACAAAGGAATACCAAGCGAAGCAATAGTGAGTTTTTTTTTTTTTTTTTTGCTTATCAGTTGACAAAGACTAAAAAATGTAATATCTAGTGCTGGCGAAGATACTGGTGAGAGACTATAAATCTGATACAACAGCACAAATGACATTGTTAAACTGTAAGTCAGATCACGTCCCTTCTATACTCCAAATTTTCCAGTGGCTTCTCACCTCAGTCAGAGGAAAAGCCCCTATAATGGTCTGCAAGGCCCATTCCAGCATTGCTGGTAAGAGGAAAAACTGAAATCTATCTAAATGTCAATGGAAAACTGGTTACATAAATGATGTCACATCTTTCCAGTAGTCAATTATATACCAGTTCAAAGGAATGAAGATGATGTCCAACATATATTAATCAATTAATAATAATAAAAGCAAGATGCAGAACAGTATATATGACATTATGCATTTAGTTAAAAAGTATTATATATCTAACACTACTATGTATGTGTGTATATTTACGTATATAAATACACATGTACACACACATCGGTAGAGACAATTTTGCAAAGAATATATAAGAATGGCTAGATTTGTTACCAGTAGATATAGAATGAACAAAATCAAACAAAAAATCCCTGGTACTTCATCTTTCAAGGCCAGTGGTTGGAATCATACTTGAGGCAAGGAGATACATATGGTTACTTCTAGGAAGGGAAACACTTATTTTTCACTTTGTATATTTTATAACTTTAAATTTTTTCCCATTGAAATGAATTACTTTTATAATTTTTTTAAACTACTTTTGTTTTGTGTTGCTGTATGTACTTTTTCATAGAAAGATGCTACCAAAGTTTTAAGAGGACGAGATGTGAGCCCAGCAAGACAGACGCAGGACTGGATCACGAGAAGTCTTTAAAAATTTAGGGTTTATTGGGGGCTTGCCCCGTGGCCAAGTGGTTAAGTTTGCACGCTCCGCTGCAGGCGGCCCAGTGTTTCTTTGGCTCGAGTCCCAGGCGCGGACATGGCACTGCTCATCAAACCATGCTGAGGCAGCGTCCCACATACCACAACTAGAAGGACCCACAACGAAGAATATACAACTACGTGTGGGGGGGCTTTGGGAGAAAAAGGAAAAAAATAAAATCTTTAAAAGAAAATTTAGAGTTTATCAGTATGAAGATTTCTCAAAAAATTAAAAATAGAAATCCCATATGACCTAGCCATCCCACTACTGGGTATCTATCCAAAGAACTTGAAATCAGCAATTCAAAGAGACCCATGTACCCCTATGTTTGTTGCAGCATTATTCACAATAGCCAAGACGTAGAAGCAACCTAAGTGCCCACCGACTGATGACTGGATAAAGAAGATATGGTATTTATATATACAATGGAATACTACTCAGCCACAAAAAAGAGGATAAAATTGTCCCATTCACAACAACATGGATGGACCTTGAGGGCATTATGTTAAGCGAAATAAGCCAGATAGAGAAAGACAAACTCTGTATGACTCCACTAATATGTGGAAGATAAACACATGGACAAAGAGAACAGATTAGTGGTTACCAGGGGAAAGGGTACTACTGAAAATACAACTGAAATTTCACAAGGTTGTAAACTATCATAACCTCAATTAAAAAACAAACAAAAGAAAAGGTTGTAGAAGAATCTACAAGACAAGGGGCCTGGACTCTTAAAAAATATCAATGTCAGGGCCGGCCCAGTGGCGCAGCAGTTAGGTTCATATGTTCCTCTTCTTGGTGGCCCGGGGTTCCCTGATTCGGATCCCAGGTGCGGACATGGCACTGCTTGGCAATGCTGTGGTAGGCGTCCCACATATAAAGTAGAGGAAGATGGGCACGGATGTGAGCTCAGGGCCAGGCTTCCTCACCAAAAAGAGGAGGACTGGCAGTAGTTAGCTCAGGGCTAATCTTTCTCAAAAAAAAAAAAAAAAAAAAATCAATGTCATGAAAGAGAGAAAAATAAAAGGTAGGATGATACTTTTGTAGCTTAAAAGAGGCTTTAAAAAACTTAATCAAAAGCAATGAATGATCCTTGTTTGGATTCTAGATTGGGAAAAAAGAGCCAAAAGGGACAAGTGGGGAAAATTGAATATGGACTATATTAAATGATTGTTTTGTAGCAATATTAAATGTCTTAGAGTGATAATGGTATTGTAATCATGCAGGAATGATCACTTGTTCTTAGGAGATTCAGGCTGAAGTATTTAGGGGTGAGGTATGATATCTGCAACTTTCACACGGTTCAGAAAAATATAGATGTACATATATAAAGAGAGAAGTATAGCAAATGTGATAAAATGTTAACAATTGGAGACTAGGTGAAGAGTATGGGTATTCATTGTACTATGCTTTTAACTTTTCTGTAGGTTTGAAATTTTTTAAAACACAAAGTTGGGAAATTTTTTAAGTAAAGAGGGCTAAAACAAAAAATAATTTAGAGTTTATAACACTTTTCAAAGGAGAGGGTGTCTCAAATAAAGACGTTCATTTCTACTTTCTTAGACAAATATAATATCTATAAAATTTTCTCTGCTTTCCTCTTTGACTTTTTTCTAATAACCTCTCTTGTTTCTTTCCTATCTTCTTTCCACAAATCCATATCTGGTGTCACATGCCAGACCCTAGGGATCCAGAGGTGGATAAGGCTCACCCCTATATCTACAGAGCAGAGATGAAGTTAATTGGAATCGTATAAAATAATTTCTGTGTTCAGTGAATCTTTTCATTATTTTAGAGCAAAGAAGCTTTGTGGTTTTCTCAAATGCTGTGGAAAAGACTGAAGGAAGATTGAGAGCAATTCAAAGACAGAGGTCACAGTATCTTCATCAAATATATTGCAAGGGAAAAAAGATATGGAGGAAGAAACCTATAGATTAAAAGAATCTTCAGAGATATATCAACAGATTGCAATGTCTTGATCTTACTTGGATCCTGATTCAAACAACCAACATGTAAAAAAGTAAAATTTATGATATGTATGAGACAACTGGATATTTGAAAGCTGACTGGGTATTTGATTATATTAGGGATTCATTGTTAATCATTTTAAATTTGATAATAGTATTGTAATTATATATATTTTTTAAAGTCCCTTTCTGTCAAGAGAATGAGAAGACAAGCCACAGAATGGGAGAAAATATTTGCAAAACACATATCTGATAAAGGACTGTTATCTAAAATATACAAACAACACTTAAAAATGATCAACCTGATTAAAAAATGGGCAAAAGACTTGAACAGACATTTCACCAAAGAAGATATTCAGATGGCAAGCAAGTATATGAAAAGATGTTCAACATCATATGTCATTAGGGAATTGCAAATTAAAACAACAATGAGACATCACTCTACGCTTATTAGAATGGCCAAAATCCAGAACACTGACAACACCAAATGCTGGTGAGGATGTGGAGCAGCAGGAACTCTCACTCATTGCTGTTGGGAATGCAAAATGGCACAGCCGCTTCAAAAGATAGCTTGGCAGTCTCTTACAAAACTAGTTACACTCTGACCATATGATCCAGCACTCTCTTTGTTCGGTATTTATTCAAATGAATTGAAAATGTACGTCCACACAAAAACCTGCACAATGATGGTTATAGCAGCCATAATCATAATTGCCAAAAGTTGGAAACAACCAAGATGTCCTTCAGTAAACTGTGGTACATCTGGAAAGGAGAATATTATTCTTCACTGAAAAGAAATGAGCTACCAAGTCATGAACAGACATGGAGGAACCTTAAATGTATAACACTAAACAAAAGAAGCCAATCTGGAAAAGCTACACATTGTATGATTCCAACTATAGGACGTCTGGAAAGCAAAACTATAAAGACAATAAAAAGATTAGTAGTTGCTCGGAGTCAGGGAAAGGGGAGGGATAAAAAGGCAGAGTACAGAAGATTTTTTTTTTTTTTTTGAGGAAGATTAGCCCTGAGCTAACTACTGCCAACCTTCGTCTTTTTTTGCTGAGGACGACTGGCCCTGAGCTAACATCCATGCCCATCTTCCTCTACTTTATATGTGGGACGCCTACCACAGCATGGCTTGCCAAGCAGTGCCACATCTGCACCCGGGATCCTAACCAGGGAACCCCAGGCCACCGAGAAGCGGAAGGTATGAACTTAACTCCTGCACCACCGGGCCACCCCACAGAAGATTTTTAGGGCAGTGAAACTATTCTGTCTGATACTATAGTGGTGGATACATGTCATTATTCATTTGTCAAAACTTATGGAATGTACAGCAGCAAGAGTGAAGCCTAAGGTAAACTATGGACTTTGGGTGATAATGATGTGTCAATGTGGGTGCATGGATTGTAACAAATGTATCACTCTGGTGCAGGATGTTGATCATCGGCAAGGCTGTGTGTGTGTATACAGAGTATATGGGAACTCTCTACTTTCTACTCCATTTTGCTGTGAATCTAAAACTGCTCTAAAAATAAAGTTTATTAATTAAAAAAAAGTTCTCTTTTAGAGATACATACTGAAATATTTATGGACAAAATGTTATGCTATCTGGGATCTGCATCAAAATAATATGCTGGGGGGAGGTGGGTAAGGGTATAAATGAAACAAGATTGAGTTGACAGTAGATGCTGAGTGAAGGGTACATGAGGATTTATTATGCTATTTCCCCTATCTTTGCCTATGTCTGAAAATTTCCAATAATAAAACTTGTAAGAAGAGAGATGGGTCACATCTACGATCTCTTTGGATTTCCACTTTGGTGAAAATGGTGGAATGGGGTGGGGTGATGGGGAAAAGGGGATAGCCTGAAGCTTGCAAGTATGATTTGGGAGTGGACAAGGTCCAGACAGGAGGCGGGAAGGAAGACACAGGGCAAAGAACAGCATGCGAGAGTGAGAAGGGAGGGAAGAACAGAAAAGGGATACAGGCTCACCGCTTGCCCCCTCCCCTCTCCCCTTTTCCTCACTCACTCACTCCTACCCTTCATCTCTGTAGACGAAAAATCATCTTGGGAACTTAACGATGAAGATTCCCAGGCACCAACCCATGAAATTCCAATTTGGTCAGCCCGGCCTGGGAATCTAAAATTTCAACGGGTGCCCTAGGAGAACTGGATATCTGAACTTCCCTCTGAGCCCCGGGACCTGACGCCTGTGAGCAGCTTACTATTTCTGTCACTAACCCTTATTCTGCCAGACTAGGGACCTAACCACTCAGCCTTTCAAAGCCTCTGTGACAGCGGTCCACGGTTTCAAAGCAGCGAAAAATAAAGGGGATGACAGATTATGCAAAGGAAGTTGTTTAGTGATTTCCTTCAATGTGTATGTGGAAACATCCAAACGTTGAGGGTCTCTTGAGTGGGAAAAAGAAACTCATTAGCCAGCTGTGGCTTGAAAGACACCTCCTTTAAGATCTTCTAACTCTTGGTGCTGATGTTCTCTGATTTTATATTCACTGAACAACCTTCTCTTTTTTTTTTGTTTTTTTTGAGGAAGATTAGCCCTGAGCTAACATCTGCTGCCAATCCTCCTCTTTTTGCTGAGGAAGACTGGCCCTGAGCTAAGATCCATGCCCATCTTCCTCCACTTTATATGTGGGACGCCTACTACAGCATGGCTTGCCAAGCAGTGTCATGTCCGCACCTGGGATCCGAACCGGCGAACCCCGGGCCGCCGAGAAGCGGAACGTGTGACCTTAACTGCTGCGCCACAGGGCCGGCCCCGGGCCCCACCTTCTCATTCTTAATGGGATTCTACTAAGAATTTTTAAAAAGGAGCACTTACCACTTGCCCTAACTGATGCGGGCCTCTTGGCAGTTCTACCTTTTAGCCTCAATTTTAATAAATTGCCCTCTTGCCTCCCCAGTCTCCTGAAAGCCTGTATTCAGAACCAGGTCACCAAGATCTGATCACCCGTCAGCAAACTAATAAACTTGAGCTTCAGGACTGGGTAAGGGAACCAATCGGTGCCTGGGGCTGGGCTGGAACCAGCGGGAGAACGTGACCCACGGCTGAGCGTCACCACGTCAGGGGTAGCCCAGGCCCTCGCCCATCCCTCCCACCAGGGGGGGAATCAGGCGTTACCACTCCGCAATCAGCATGGGCCGTCACTGGCCAGGCCCCAGCGCCTGCTCAGGCAGAACACGGTCTTGGGACGGTGAGACTAGCCAAGCTGAAGAGAACAGTTCTGAAGAAAAAGGGCCGTGTGCAGGCCGCTGGCATTCCCAGGGACTGAGCCGCCTTCCTCGGCCACCTCTGATCTAAGGAGACAGGAAAGAACGACGAGCAACCGGAGCCTGCTCTCTCCCGCAGAACAAGCTGTGAAAGGCAGACAGGCCCGCCGCGCCCCCGCCCCGTCCCACCGACTCAAAGGCAACGCGCCGAAGGCCTAAGGCCCTCAGGAGGCCTCCCTGTGGCCGCTTGTAACCCCTGTGGTGGAACACGGTTCTTTGAACCGCCACTACCCGGGGCCTCCTGGCAGCCACAGGTGCGCCTCAACTGGCATCTCCTGCCTCCTACATGGTTAGAGTCACTTCCCGTCCCCTCAGGCCCGCGCTGAGGCACAGGCTGCCGGGGGACAGCAGGTGGCCGGAGGGGAGGCAGTGAGGGCGTCCCGGGAGAGCCTGGGTGCCCCGCCCGCAGTGAGCCCCGCGGCCAGGGCAGGCGACCCGACCGAAGCCGCCCTCCGCTTCCCTCAAAGGCGGTGGTGGGACGGAGCGAGCGTCGCGCTAAGGAGACCAAGGGGAGAAGTCCCGACGAGCCAGCTGGCTCCGGGCAGCTAAGAAAAGCGGACAGCGTGCTTAGGACGACACCCCTCAGACGGCAATTACAGTCTAAAAGGAGTATGGAGAGGATTCTGTCAGCCGGGCCACAGGCCACGGGCGAGCGGCCCGAGGAGGACTGGGAGAGGGCAAAGATCAGTGAGGGTTAGGCCGGGACAGCCACTGGCGCGGGTGAGCGGGGGAGTCGTCGTGTGAAGGGTCCCAGAGTCACCGGCAAGAGGGGCAGGCGGGCAGGGGGCCAGAGGGAAATGGCAGAAGAGCCCGACAGTGGAGAGCGGGGGAAGGAGCGAAGACACGACACAGCCAGGGCTCAGCGAAGTTGGGGCTCTGTGGGGACAGCCGGCGCCGCGGATCCGGGGCGGCGGAGACACGCTGAGAAGGGCGCGCCCCCTAGCGTCCCCGCCCCGCCAGGGCCCCGCCCCCGGCCCCGCCCGCGCGCAGGCCCGGCGCCGGCTTCCCTTGTTTCGCGCGGCCCTGTAGTTCCGGCTGTGGCGCGCGGGGGGAAAGTTTATGCGGACGGACCGTGCCGACGATGGGCGCCGGGTGAGTGGGAAAGCCCGGGTCTCCGGACTGTCCTTTGTTGCTGGTTGGAGCCGCAGGAGAAGGGGTCAGAGGTGGGGAACGACGCAAGGCGGGCGCCCGGCCTTCCTGCCGCGCAGGCGGTCGCCCCGCGCCGTCCCCGCGGCGCCGGTTCTGGGGCCCTGCTCTCGGCCTCCCCTCGCTCCGTGGCTGCGGGTCTCCAGCTCCACGAAAACCCCAGGATTTCGGCCTCCTGCCCAGGCTTGGCCGCCCCCTCTTCCCCTAAGAGACTTCCAGATCTCAATTTTTGTTTGACTGATTTTATGGTAAAAATGCACCCCTAGTTGCAATCCAAACGCAGGAGTTCCGTATTTCCAGGCGGGCGGCTTAGAGATGGAGTCGCATCTGTGAGCTCGGCAGGACTCAGGCGACGGAAGTCAGGGTGACCGGGGGACCTCAGGGTGGGCGGGACCCTGGAAATTCGAGTGCCATCGCGCTTTGAGGGCGAAACTGCTGAGAATCATTCTTTATGAATGAGCTAATTGTCGTCCTCAGGGAAGAATCGTAAATGTGTGCTGATAGAGACTTGGCGTTAAGGCCATATCGGGTGGCTAGGGTCTCTTCTCAGGAGTAGATTGTTCTTGAGAAAGAGGACCCCTAGTTGTCTTAAGCTCTATATGTAAACAGTGAAAGGGGTGGGGCGGGGTCGGGACCTCGGGGGTAAGACTCAACCCAAGTGAGAAAAAGATCGTGTTCTCACAGAATTGCTGGACTGTGATGGGCAGGGATTCTTTTTTTTTTTTTTCTTTTTAGGCCTAGACTGCTTGAGTGAACCATCCTTCAAGAACATTCAGTTCTCTCTCTCCTATGCTTACAACCGGAGTATTAAATTGGTTTCCCATGACTTTGCCGCCGTTAAGGAGGTGTGTTTGGGGGTGGACACAAATGCAACAGTCAGGAGAAAGAGCCAGCTCTAGAGGTGTCTGCAGAGAAGACAAGACTGCCAGCTGTGGTCACCTGTTTCAGTGTTACAGCAGATTTCATGGGCCAGAAGTGCTTTCTTATACCTGACCTAAATCTATGTCTCCTATTCCCCATTCTTCTAAGAGGGGAGGGCAGTACTCCTCATGATCCCCAACTTTGCATAACATGAAGGCCTCTATGCATGAATGGCTGCTCTGCTGTGGGAGCTGGGTAAACTCTATAGGTGGGTAGAGGCATGAGTCCCTGGTATCTCCGCTTGAATGAGGAGGAGAGGAGGAAATGCATTTCTGGTGTCCAGAGTTAAAATTTATCATGTATTTTGCCAAATAATGTTCTCTCTAGTGATTAGGGGTAGTTCATTAGCCATTGTCAAATATTTTGTCAAGCACGTACTGTGTGCCTGTTACTGTGATAGGTTCTGAGGGGACATTGGTGAGCAAAATCTGACATGATCTCTGCCCTTAGTGAGTTTATGGTCTAATGTAGTGTAGTTGCACCAGTGTTGTAGAGCACCTCACTTTTTGAACAACACAGCTGAGACCCAGAAAGAAAATAAAAAAGACTGAGTAAATGAAACAGTACCAAGTTGATACACCAAAGCTCATGCATTTGACACTGCAAGAAACCCACAGTCTCTCAGAGCCTGTTAACTTTGACTTTGGACACAGTTTTAACAAGCTTGATTACCTGGCTTACCAGCCCGTAGTAGCCAAGCAGCAGTGAATTAGAAAGAGGGAGGATGATTACAGAGGGTTACTGAGAAAAGTGGAATGCAAGCTGATGGTCTAAAAATTAATTATAAGGAGGAGGCTGAAACAGGGCACAACAGCCTGGATCCATTGAATACAAGGCATTGTTTCCATGTGTGTTCTATACAATACTTGTTCTCTGGGACCTGAACAGTAATTATGTGGAGAAGAGTTAAATGGGAAATACAAGGTTAGCAAATTAAACTGGATTCTTTGCTGTAGAAGTTTTCAGCATCTTTAATAAGGCCTGAACTCGTTTTTCTTGGAGCATCCCTCCAGAACAGTGTTCTGCAGCACACACTTGAGGGAGTGCTGGTATAAAGTAAAGCATCAGGGTAGCAGTGTGCTGGGCAGTATTGGGGTTTAGAGTGGTGATGCCACCTCATCATAACAGAGTGAATTATGTTTAACACACAGTGTTGAATGAGGCAGAAAAGAGGGATACACATTTTAATTTCTTCTATCAAAATGGTTAAACATTTTGGAATTCTAAGGAGTCTGGAAAAGTAATTTTTATCTCATTTAATCTTTATTGATACATGAAGCATTACTGTATTTGAAATGTATCTCAGGCCACTATGTGGTAAAAAGGCTTTTCATACTTGACTTGAGTTCCTGACCCCCATTTATAACATTGTTTCCACGAACCAGTATGTTCTGAGTTCCCAACAGCCTATTTACAAATGGAATTTTAGAATATCACATATTTGCAGGTGAACACTGTGCTAAAATGAGCAGTCTAGCCACTGTTAAGTTTTTGAAGGAAGTTCTAAAAAAGAAAATGGTGAACATTAAATTTCTAACCTGTTTATGTCCATCCAGTCTTCCCTAATTGTACAAACACAGTGATTTTTATGAAGCTGTGATTAGTGTATACATACAATCCTGTGACCTGCTTTTCTCAATGACTAATACATTATATAAATATTTCTGATATCTACATATGTGCAATTATTTATAGCTATATGATATTTCATGTGTCAATAGACTTTAGTTTGCTTAATAATAGAGTAGCAGCAAGCTGTTGTCCCCCTGAGCAGGTCTGTATATCTGTGAACGTTTGATTTTTGAGCACAGGAATGTTTTCTTTATGCTACTTCTCAATCCATAATTTTACACAGCTCTTTGTTTTCTCCATTTCTTATACATTTTGACTTTAGTACACAATTTCATGAGATAATGCCAGCTGTCATTCATATTCTTTAATTTTGTTCTTTTCCTTCACAGTTAGAACGCTGTTGCCCAGTTTATGTACGATGAGCGCTACTGAGACTAGCAGTTGATTGCTTTCGTCATGCTTACAGATTTCCTGCTTTGTCTAATTTGGATTATGGCTTTACCAGCCCTTTTATTTTCATATGTTGCATTCATTTTAACCAAAAAAGAGGCACTAAACAACAAGATAATTAAACATTTGCACAAATACTGCTCTATTGATTAAGATAGTGATAGTTCCCAAAAAGAATGACTGATTGTCAAAAAGCGCCACCATATAACAAGTAGAAATGTTCTTTAGTAAATTAAGTGTTGGAGAGGTGATGTAGGCGTGTTTGTTATATTAAGTTGTATAAAATTTGAAAGTATAAAAGTCAAGGCTACCTGAATTTAATGTTGTTTTTTTTTAAATACAAATACTTAAGGTGGTCCTTGATTTATGACCACTTAGTGAGTGACTCTAGGAGTGGTCCTCATAGTGAACTAAAAGCTGCTTGCTTCCCTCCCACTGAATTCTCTGCAAATTTGCCCTCACCTCAGCTTAAATGGGGTTTGCCTTCACTCATTTCTGGAAAGTTTGGTTAAAATTATGGTGAAAAACATACTTTTTTCTCTCCATGACATGTAAGACCTAATTATATTTACTTTCTACAGCACTTCTCTATCTATAGCTGTCTGTCTACGTTCTGACTGGGAACACTGGGATCATTTTCATCATGCCGACGGTGGTGGTAATGGATGTATCCCTTTCCATGACCCGACCTGTGTCTCTCGAGGGGTCTGAGGAATATCAGCGCAAGCACCTAGCAGCCCATGGTTTGACAATGCTGTTTGAGCACATGGCCACAAATTACAAGCTTGAGTTTACAGCCCTAGTGGTTTTTTCATCACTCTGGGAGCTGATGGTTCCCTTCACAAGAGATTATAACACCCTCCAGGTACAAAAAGGAATGAATTATTGTGTATACAGGACCCAAATTTATAGGGAGGAAAGCAGTGTTATCATGTTGCACTGAATATTTAGAACTTGGTATTATTTAATGATAAGTCTATGAGTATAATATCTGAGTGTAGCTGTAAAACAAGGATTCACAACCAGTAGGCCATATGCCTTTGGTAGAGCTATGAGTTAGAGCTGTGAGTTGTAGCCTTATTTTCTGGAATTCTCTGTGGAAACGGGAGGATGTCAGCATGTAGTGCCCCATTCCCTAAAGTTAGGGTCTGTAGGTTCAACACTTTACTCTTCTACTTTCCTGTAAAACTTGAGGAGATGAAAAACAGCCATTCCTTAGAAAAAAACTTATTCTAGAGTAATTCAAAACTGTATTTCTTCTCCAACAAATAGCCTTTGATTTATAGATGCTAAGAAATTATAATTTATAAACCTCAATTGATAGGTGTTATTTTCCAAAGATGTTGTCTGTGATATACCAGAGAATTTACTTTCTGACATCTAAACCATTAACATTTCCAACAGTGTCTTGCCCATAGTGAGCAGTCAGTAAGTGTCTGTGGAATTAAATCAAAGAATTTAGTAATTGCTATGCAGTTGAGAAATCCAGGATCAATATAGTGTGATTTTTTTAAAATATAAGTAATAAAATTTTTAAAAAGTCATTCTGCTTAATATCTCACGTTTTTAAGTGACTCAAAAGCTTTCATTTTTTTAAATCATTTTCTAAAAAGGTTTTATGGGGTTTTTTTTGAGGAAGATTAGCTCTGAGCTAACATCTGCTGCCAATCTTCCTCTTTTTGCTAGGAAGACTGGCCTTGAGCTAAGATCCATGCCCATCTTCCTCTTCTTTATATGTGGGACTTCTGCCACAGCATGGCTTGACAAGCGGTGCATGGGTCCACACTCAAGATCTGAACTGGCGAACCCGGGGCTGCCAAAGCAGAACGTGTGAAGTTAACCGCTGCGCCACCGTACTGGCCCCTCAAAAGCTTTTTTTAAAATTGCAGTGGATTTCTTAAAAGCGAATAAGGATTTTGGATGGTCAGCAGTTCTGAAATTTAGAGAATTGCTGTATAAGTAGTACAGAGTCGTGATTAAAACCAAGATTCCTGGAGTCAGACTGACTGGGTTCATGTCTAGACTCTGCCACCTCTAGGCACGAGGTCTAGGGAAGTTACCTAGTCATTCTGTGCCTTAGGTTTCTCATTTTAAACATGGGTTAATGATCTATACCTTACAGGATGTTGTGATGATTAAATGCATGTAAAATGTCTAGAATGGTGTTTAGGAAAGAGTTAGTACTCAGTAAATTTTGTCATTATTTTTGTGATGTGTTAAAAATTCTTGATTTTAATTATTTCCTTCAAGGTCCACTCATAAAGATAGGAACTTGGTGGACTGTTTACTCTCACCTGATAAGAGGATGGAATAAAGAGAAGCTCTTTTAATTATCCTTCATAGTTGAGGAAGTCTGTTTTACTGTTTTTCTTTAAGAACCTATGCTTTTGGGCTCCCAGAAACACAGTGTCCCCTGTATAACATTCATACTTTGAACAGTTTATGTTGTTTTCTAATAACAAATTAAAACAATAAAGAATAATGAGCAATTTTATCTTTTATTCAATCAGGAAGCACTAAGTAATATGGATGATTATGATAAAACCTGCTTGGAGTCTGCATTAGTTGGTGTTTGCAATATTGTTCAGCAGGAATGGGGTGGTGCAATTCCTTGCCAGGTAATGATCAATTCTTTTTCATTGCCCTGAGTTAAAAACATTAACCACTGAGATGCTTTGATTTTCTTTAGACTCTGACACAGCATGCATTGTAATTTCCACAAACTACATTATACACTGTTGATATCTTTTTAAAAGAAGGCACTAAATCAATGCTAATATGCTCAGAAAGCAGTACAGTTATGCCTTAAGGAAAGCATCCTCCTAATAAATTGACTTATTGCAAACTAATATTGTTTATATAAAGCACAGAGGGCTCACAGTGCAATTTCAGAACTAACACTCCCTGAAAGGGGTGATTATAGTTTTGAGTGATAGGATTATAAACGTTAGTACAATATAGTCTATCTTCATTATCTCAGTGTAGCATTTATTTAGCAAACTTGTAACCGTCTCAACTATTTGAGTTGTCTAAAAAGTGAAGAGTATGAATTTCATAAAATCTCTTGTCCTTTACTTAGAGTCTCTAGTCAGTCCACGTTAGCATCAAATCTGAGCAGAGTAGTAGCAGAAAAAGAGAATTGGAAGTTTGCTGTAAACAGGTACCTTGAGAAGTAGTAGCATATTTTAAAGGGGAAAACAGAAAAATTGCTAAAAGGAAAATTGTAATAGTCTACAACAGGAGTCAGCAAACTTTTTCTGTATTTTAGGGTTTGTAGGTGTCTGTGGCAACTCCTCAACTCTGCTGTCATAGCATGAAAGCAGCTGTAGATAATAAGTAAATAAATGGGCATGGCTGTCTCCCTAATAAAACTTCATTTACAAAAACAGGCAGTTAGTCATAGTTTGCCAGCCCCTGGTGTATGATTTTTTTTTTTTTGGAAGATTAGCCCTGAGCTAACTGCTGCCAATCCTCCTCTTTTTGCTGAGGAATACTGGCCCTGAGCTAACATCCGTGTCCATCTTCCTCTACTTTATATGTGGGATGCCTACCACAGCATGGCTTAGCCAAACGGTGCCATGTCCGCACCCAGGATCCAAACCGGCGAACCCCGGGCCACCGAAGCGGAACATGCGAACTTAACTGCTGCACCACCCAGCCGGCCCCTGATTTCTTATTATGGGGTCAAACATAGAATTCCTCAGTAGTGTCAGTGGCATCCCTGGTATTGATTTTTTAATTAAAAATAAGGTTGTGGTTGCCTGGGGGTGAGGAAAGGATAGGGGTAGACTCGAAGGACAAGAGAATATGCGCAGTGATGGAACTGGTCTTTATCTTGATTGTAGGAGTAGTTACGTCACTGAATGCAATTGTCAGAACTCAGAACTGTATACTAAAAAGGGTAAAATTTATTCCATGTCAATTATATCTCAATAAACCCAACTTTTTTTTACACTGTTTTTTGTTACTGCAAAAACCACCTTGTTTTATGCAGTATGAACTCCTGGGTTAATGAAGACCCTGAGCTATGACTAAAAGGTTAAATCAAATCACTTTAGTGGACACTTTCTTAAAAAGCCAGTAAATGCCTTTTAATCATTTTCTTTTCAGAAATAAAAACGTTTGGCAACTTACTTGATAAATAATATTTATTTGGTAAATCCATACATACAGAATATCTAATTTCCTGACAGTATACTGAATAAATGAAGTTTCGTTGTCAGTATCTTTTGAACTGGAAGCTAGCAGGTAGCACAGTTTCATTTGCTACTTCAGTCGTCTCAGACAAAAAACTCGGAAAGTATGTCAGAGCCAGACATTGTGCACCATGCAGACTTCTGCATTTTGCTGTTTTTTTCTTCCCTTGCAAAAAGGAAGACTCTGCATTTGAGATGTACTGTACTCTGAGGGCAAGGAGATGGGCCTGAATTCACTTGGACTGCTTGATGAATTTCGGGGTAAACCAGGTCCAAAACACTGTACTAGAGGTGGAAGTTATTAGAGATTGTTTTTTATAATCAGTTACTATCAAATGGATTTATTTTAATATGCAACTTTTTAACTAATCTTTTTGACAGCTGGACTATGTTTTCATTATCTGAGGAAAGTCTGTGTCATTTTGACAATACATGAAATATTTCATTATCACACAGCGTCTGAAAAAGTTAGTGGTAGAAATAAATCATTATATAGCAATTGTTGGTACCTAGAAGAGAAAATTGCCTAGTAGTCAATTGACTGTCTTCCCAAAAGATGACATCTCTCCAGGGGACCTCTGTTAAGCATTCTTGGGCTTTAGAAGTAAGTGCCAATCTTGGTACTTCATATTGTGCAACCACCTAATGCTGCCTTAATGGCCTGTTATTATCAAGTTACTAGGCTAGGCTAGGGAGAGCAAAAATAATCCTCCCCTGGAATGCTTGGAAAGCCCACCTCCCACAGAATTGCTTTGAAGCAATGAGGAAAAGGAAAATGATTTGTAACCACCATCTAATGTTGGTATATTTTGAAAGCTTTTTCAAATTACGGAGTTGATTAAGAATGCATTTTAAAGGTCTTGTACACATCTGGTTAAATGGCTTTTACAAATACGTCTTAAAAGCGGTTGTCATTTTAGTCAACTAGGGGTAGAGTTTATCATCTTTGAAAATAAAGTGTCAAGGTGCAGACTTCTGTGCTGGTACTTCCTAGGGACGCGTGTAAAATAAGTCCTCATGCGATTTTTGACATTGGTGCCTTAGGTGCCAACTCCTTATCTTAGAGATGGAGTTCTAGTTTTAACACAATTAAGTAAGAACTGGTTATGAATGTTTTTGCCCTTTTTTTAAGTGTTCATAGGTAGATGCTTTTTTTTTTAGGTTTAATTAGATAAAATACAGTAAAATGCATAGATCTTAAGTACACAGTTCACTGCATTTTGACGAATGCATACGTCTATGTAACCATTACTCCAATTAAGGTATAGACATTTCCATTACCCCAGTTTCCTCATGCCCCTTTCTAGTCAATATCCTCACACGTCCCAGACCCCTGTTTGATTTATCTTAGCTTTGTTTTACCTGTTTCAGAACTTCATATAAATAGAATCATATAGTGTATACTCTTTTGTGTCTGTCATCTTTCACTTGACAAAATGTTTTTGAGATTTATTCACTTGGTTGCTTGTGTCCCTGCAGAGGCAGGTTTTTGAGTATAAATGCAATTAGGGAGAAGGGAAAAATTGCTAAATGAAACTGCTTTAAATGTTATTTCATGTACAAACCTCTCACTTTTTGTAAACAGGTTGTTCTTGTGACTGATGGCTGTCTTGGCATTGGCAGAGGGTCCCTGCGGCATTCCTTAGCTACTCACAGTCAGCGAAGTGAGAACAACCGGTTTCCACTGCCTTTCCCTTTCCCATCTAAGTTATACATCATGTGCATGGCAAATTTGGAGGAGGTGATGCGTTTTACTAAGTTCTTTATCGTTTGATTAGATACATTTTAAGACTCAGTTTATTTTTCATTATATTCTATTAATATTTTATTGCATGTACTAGAACATTGAACTCCATTGGTTTCAGTTGAGGCTGGTCACTAACTATATTTGAAAAGACTGGGTCTCAAATGCTCATTGAAAGTTCAGAGTGTTGGGGCCGGCCCTGTGGCACAGCGGTTAAGTGCACACGTTCTGCTTCGGTGGCCCGGGGTTTGCCAGTTCGGATCCCGGATGCAGACATGGCACCACTTGGCAAGCCATGCTGTGGTAGGCATCCCATATATAAAATAGAGGCAGATGGGCACGGATGTCAGCTCAGGGCCAGTTTTCCTCAGCAAAATGAGGAGGATTGGCAGCAGTTAGCTCAGGGCTAATCTTTCTCAAACAAAACAAAACAGAAAGTTCAGAGTGTTGCACCATCTCAGGGAACACAGCTGAGTTGTTATCCATCCTGCTTCCCACAAAGACTCTTCAATGCTGAGGCGTTGAATGTTCTTTTTGGTATTAGGTATTTCCCTCATTTAGGAATTCTTGTGTCTATTCCATCAGAAATGTTGACAGAAGTGTGCTTGATTTTTTTTGTAAAGTATCGTTACTCTGATGTTTGTTTTATTAAACTCTGCTTCCTGGTTTTCCCACTTATTTGGGAAAGTTATTTAACCTTTCTTCACCTCAGTTTTTCGATCTGTAAAATGTAGATAATGATGTTTCTTACCAAAAGATGTTGGAAACACTTTGGAGGGAAGATACTCTGTAAATACCAGCTGTGGTCACCTCTGAGAATCTTTGCAAAACTACTTCTGAATGAAATAGCTCTAGTGTTATCATTTTATATAACATTCCTCTTTGGTAACCTTTTGTCAAAATTGTTCCAGTTATTTTCCTTCTCGCATTGTTAAAAAAAATCATCTTTGTTATTTATTGCCTGTGTTGTTGTGATGGGCATGACCTTGGTGTACTGATAGTAACCTGGCATTTTGTGCCACTTTAAAAGAGTCATCTGTTTTGCTTTGTAGCTTCAGAGCACTGATTCCTTGGATTGCCTTGAGCGTCTCATAGATTTAAACAATGGTGAAGGGCAGATTTTTACTATTGATGGCCCCCTGTGCTTGAAAAATGTACAGTCTATGTTTGGGTAAGTATATACTTAGAGCTTTCTTGCCTTCTTACAATCTATTATTACCGTTTGGTATCCAGCAATAAAATCTATTTTACTATTTCTAATTGTGTCGTTTCATGTTCCCCAAGTTGCACATTTTTCAGATAAGATAATCGGTAGTAGTGATTTTTGTTAAAGTTCATTCCCTTTTAAATTAAGCGTGACTAAATCTATAATGCCTGTTGATATTGACTTCCTTACAATGACTCAGCAATTTCAAAGATTAACTTGCTTTTGGGCTTTTCAGAGTTGAAATTTCCGGGGCCGGCCCAGTGGCGCAGTGGTTAAGTTCCCATGTTCTGCTTCTTGGTGGCCCGGGGTTCGCCAGTTCGGATCCCAGGTGCAGACATGGCACCACTTGGTACGCCATGCTGTGGTAGGCATCCCACATGTAAAGTAGAGGAAGATGGGCATGTATGTTAGCTCAGGGCCAGGCTTCCTCAGCAAAAAGAGGAGGACTGGCAGTAGTCAGCTCAGGGCTAATCTTCCTCAAAAAAAAAAAAAAAGAATTGAAATTTCCTTACCGAAAATGTCAGATTTTGTTCTGTTTCACAAATGGTCAGCTCTTAGTTTTGGAGTCAGCTTGAAGGGAAAACAAACTTTGCATCTTGAAAAAATTACTTTTGTATGTGTCATACTATTCTTCCTATAACAATTAATTATCATATTCTAGAAAACTGATAGATCTGGCATATACGCCTTTCCATGCTGTTCTCAAGTGTGGCCACTTAACCGCTGATGTGCAAGTCTTCCCCCGGCCAGAACCTTTTGTTGTAGATGAGGAAATCGATCCTATCCCGAAAGTCATTAATACAGGTAAGTTTTTTTAACTTCCTTCTTAGTTCTTCTGTTATCCTTACTTTCTTCTAACTTCTGACTTTTATTCTCTATCCAGGAGGGTTGAAAAGAAATATAAATTCTGATACTAGGGTGCTTTTGTCTTCAGTGTACATTTTGGATGGGAGGATGAATTGTGTTAAGGGGTGGTGGATTACTGATCTTTCATGATGAGGTCATGAGTTACTCTCCAATCCTAGATAATTGTAACCACAAATTACTAGAGTTGGAAATCGTGGCCAGATTCACTAGCATTGAAATCCTTGAGGTAATTCTTAATAGAGATACTAAGATTAATTAACATCATAATTAAGGTCATATATGAAGTGCTAACTTCTAGACTTGACTCTTCCTGTGTGACCCTGGATAAGTCACTTCAGTTTTTACTGGTTAGGTGAGTGGAATCAACCAGATGATCTCTAGGGTCTCAGCTCTACTGTATTGTACCCCTCTAGCCCACTGCTTGTATTATGAGTAAAAGAAAGCGATGTGCTACTGCTTTTACCTGGTTCATGTTGCTGGTGCTGTGCTTAGCTGAGATTGGCAAAGTGAAGAGTCAAAAGTAACAAGGAATAGTGCAGAGAAGAGTTGTCTCCTGTTGGTGGGTGGGTTCCTTGAGTGGTGGGTACATGCTAAACTGTCACTGTTTCAGTCACCACTGCAGCTTTAGTAACTAGCATAATGTCTAATGCATTGCAGGTGTTCACTAGGTCATTGTTGAATCAACAAATGATTAACATTAAGTGCACAGTAAATGTTAATTTCATTTTTGGGTTTGCAGATTGTAAGGAGTTTTAGAGTGAAGGTCTGTGCACAGCTTTTTATTTTTTGTGCCTTTTGCTCCTGCTGTCTGAAGTAGGGCATCCATCTCCTCCATTGTGGCTAGACAGCAGTGTAGTAAGCTGTGCCAAATGTCGTATTGCCTTCAAAACAGTTAGATTCCACTTCCCTCCCGTCCTTTTCTGATGAATAACTTTGAATAAGTCTTCTCTTTCCCGTATAAACTTTTAGTTCAAGATCTTCATTAAAGCTTATATTTAAACCACTTTCAAATGTAGGCCTTTTTCTGCTCAAATGAAAAGTAATATAACTGCTTATGCTGATTCATTTGTTACTCTGCTAAAGAAGGTAATGACAGCAGATCTCCAGAGAATCAGATTTCCTGATGTGTTAGAAGTACAGTGTACTTACCAAGATCCTGATTTTTAAAACTTGTTTTGAGAAAATGAGTGTCTATATGCCTAGAAGAAAGACTGAAAAGCAATTCAATAAAACATTAATAGAGGTTTTCTTTGATGATGAGTGACTTTATTTTTCTTCTTTACAATTTTTCATGTTTCCCAAGTTTTTATACTATTTATATAATCAGAATAAAAAGTTTAAAAAAGTACTTTGGGTTGCAACTTTTATTTCTTATTTATTTTAGGTTTTCAAAAAATACTTTTGGTCTTTAATACAGCTTCTATAAAGCAAAGAAATCATTGTCATATTTAGAGTGCTACCTTGGTTTTGTAGAGAATATATTTCTTTATCAGGGAAATGTTTTTAATGCAATACTGTTACCTCCAAGGACAGCTGCTTGTTGTAGAAGTGTTGACACTGCCCCCTGGTGACCTGAACACCCCTAACTATACAGAGGGATTTGATTTTTAAGCTTTTTTGCCTTAGCTGGGGACCTAGCCTCATAAAAATAAAGTCTAGCTGATTTGTCATATAACTTAAATTCCTTAAATAAAAGACAATTATCTTTATTTCCTGAGCTACTTAAAGTGCAAATTATTAAAGTCATCCAGAGAAACTTCTAATAACCTTTCTAGTCATCATATTTGAATTCCCAACCTAAACATTGTATTTATGAAACCTAGTATATAGAAAATAATGTACTTTCCCAGCATGAATTAATTCTATGTTGGTTCCTTCCTGTTAGATTTGGAAATAGTGGGATTTATTGATATAGCTGATATTTCAAGTCCCCCAGTTCTGTCCAGACATCTGGTCCTACCTATAGCACTTAACAAAGGTGAGTTCTCTTTCTGTTCATTTGAAGCATCTTATTATCCATATGAAGTATCTTATTATCTAAAGTTATTCTTGAATGTTAGATAGCAGGATAGCCCATTTTGCAGAATTTCAGGGAAAAGAATAGTGATTGGATTGAATTTTTTAAAAATGGAATGTTGCCTAATATATTAGAAAACTAATTCTGCTACTGTACACTGTGGAAAGCATTTTGACACATTTATTGTATGTTGCTTTGTTAATTTATAGTCCTCTTTAGAGATGAGAATGTTGTCTCTTATCCACATCTCTGCCTCTCCTGGTAGGAGCATGCTGAGGAAGCTAAAGTAGTTCTTAGAGGGTTCCCTGATAAATATGGAAGTTAAATACAGCTTCATAAGGGGAGGGACCACATCCGTTCTCTACCAATGCCTAGCATGTAGTAGATACTCAGTAAATTCTGTTGAATGAATGGATGAATCCAGGCCCTTGTGAGGTGAGGCCTCATCACTGCGGAATATACCTCTCCAGGAACTGTAAAGTCATGTCCCCCAAATTCAGCCTTCTTTGGAGAACGTTAGTCTTTAGCACTTTAAACTTCTCTTTTCTCTGTTGTAGGCTGACCATCCACTTTATATTCACCTGCTTTCTCCAAGGAGTGTATGTAGTCAATCAGGTTTCCACTCACTGAGTTATGATCACATTCCATTTATGTCCAGTTATCTCAGTTGGAGTGTTGGGTATTCCGTAACCCTTAATCATACATTCAGAGATATGTTGATCTTGATATGTAACCACACATGGCTTATTGTGATCATTGTGTTTATAATTTACCTTATTGTTTTTGATTAGATATTGATAACAACCAACTTTCCCTTATTTCTAAGTTCCTGGGGGAATTCTGCATGCCCATATAAATTTCCAAGAAAGAAAATGGGCAAAATGAAGAGTTTGTGTAGGGGAATGGTGGAAAAGAAAGTATGGGAAGGCAAAATGGGACTTTCTTGTAAGGGCTGTTGAAAATCAAGCTAAACTGGGCAAATTCCTCCTGTTGAATGAGAAAGTCTTTGAATGAGATTAAGCGACAGATAGTTCCAGAGGGAAGTTAATTGTAGGAATATTCATCTGTCAGCAGAGTGTATAAGAGAACCTGGAGTTGGAGAGTCAGGTCAAGAAGCTTATGGAGTAATTGCTGTTCACTTTTGGGGGTCCCATCCATGTGCTGCTTGAAGATGGTCAGTTGAAAGCACTCTTGACACCTCTGAATCTGTGGTTCTATTTAGATGGTGCCTGGGGCCAGCCCGGTGGTGCAGCGGTTAAGTGCACACATTCCGCTTCGGCGGCCCGGGGTTCGCCAGTTGGGATCCCGGGTGCGGACATGGCACCGCTTGGCAAGCCATGCTGTGGTAGGCGTCCAACATATAAAGTAGAGGGAGATGGGCATGGATGTTAGCTCAGGGCCAGTCTTCCTCAGCAAAAAGAGGAGGATTGGCAGCAGCTCAGGGCTAATCTTCCTCAAAAAAAAAAAAAGATGGTGCCTGAAGCCTGCAGAGAGCATCTATCTGAGTGTCCTAGTGGAAACTGGAAAGCTGATCGTTTTGTGTAGCAGCTTTACTGAAATATAATTCACATACCATACACTTCACTCATTTAAAGAGTACAACTCAGTAGTTTTTAGTGTATTTATAGAGTTGCACAACCATCACCACAGTTAACGTTAGAATTCGAGTTTTAGAATTTTTGACCCCCCCCCCGAAAGATACCCTTTAGCTGTCAACCCCTAATCCCCATCTCCCTCAGCCCCAGGTGACCGCTAATGTCAGTTCTGCCTCGATAAATTTGCTATTCTGATGTTTTATATTAAATGGAATTCATATAACATGAAAACTGATTTTTATATAGATGTTGGAAAACCAGAATATGAGTTTTTCTTACTTATTATAATACTCCTTTATAACTTTGTATACTTTCCCTCCTAGGCTAGAAACAGCCAAGAGTATAAGTGGGGTTTGAAGTTTATGTAGTGAATCTCAGCCTGACCTGTTTTCTTTTCGCAGAAGGTGATGAGGTGGGTACTGGCATAACAGATGACAATGAAGATGAAAATTCAGCCAATCAGATTGCAGGCAAAATACCCAACTTTTGTGTCCTCCTCCATGGCAGCCTAAAAGTGGAAGGAATGGTGGCAATAGTTCAATTAGGGTAAGAAACTTTGTTTACCTTTTGGCTGAGTGAAAGGGAGAATCAATTTATAGAGTGAAGTATTTCCCAGACTTTTCTGAAAGAAATAGAAAGATCCTCATCACCTTTTTCCTCTCCTCGCCATACCCCTCCCACTTCTCATCACCTTCTAAACTGTTCTTTAAATCATCCCCTAGAATAAGTACAGAGTGAGCTTTTTCATTATATTGCTTTTATATCTTTTCTCAGTTTTCCTCTTTTCTTTCCTATCTGGGAAACCTGGGTTCAGTTATAGCAATGCTACTAACTTGCTATAAGATCTTATGCAGTATTCACAGACTCCTCAGCTATAAAATGAAGGGGTAGAAATAAATTTTAAAAGATGCTCATAGGGGCTGGCCCCATTCCCAAGTGGTTATGTTTATGTACTCTGCTTCTGCAGCCCAGGGTTTCGCTGGTTCAGATCCTGGGCACGGACATGGCACTGCTCATTAGGCCATGCTGAGGCGGCATCCCACATGCCACAACTAGAAGGACCCACAACTAAAATATACAACTATGTACTGGGGGGATTTGGGGAGAAAAAGCAGAAAAAAAAAGATGCTGATAACATTGATTGAACATTTTACTATGGGCGAGGGACTCCTCTAGGCACTTGACATATGTTAACTCCTTAATTCTTCACAACAACACTATGCAGGAGGTTTCAGTATTATCCTCATTATATAGATGAGGAAACCAAGGCTTAGAGAGGTCAAGGAACTTGCTCAAGGTCACACAGCTAGTGAATGAAAGAGCCAGGATTCTTACCCTGCATTCTGACTCCAGAGCCCATGCTCATAGCCACTCGGCTGTATTCCTTCCCTACAAGGAAGGCCCTAGTAGCTTTCACATTTGCTGCAGTCTTGGAATTTGCAAAACTCTCTTCTTCCCTTTCTGTAATACCTATTGTTAGGAAAGAAGAGGTGACTGATCATCTCCTGGCCGTCACCTGGGGTTGACTAGTATCAAGAGGTTAGGAGTACTCAGAGAAAGCACAGCTCCATTTCTGCTTCAGTTAAAATTAGCTGGTCCAAAAAGAAGAATGCTGTTATAATTAGGTATCAGTTTGCTGTGTGTCTTGGTACCCAAGCTAATTGTACTGGCTCTGAATATGAGAATCACCTGGAACCCTTTGAGAAGCAGAGACAGAGCTAGGTGATGGCTTTGTGCCCTGTGTTAAAAGGGCTTCTCTGTGTTGGTGCTGCTGTGAATGACTCAGGGAGGCAGCTGAAAAGACCTATAGTGGCAGCCCTTACTCCTCACCACCCCTGCAGCTACTTGCTGCCCTTGTGATATTTTTGTTCTCTTTTAAGACTGCTTTTGATTTCCATATCTGCATAATTTTTCCTGAATAATACTACATGTCCCAGAGGAATGGTAATATTAGGGGACAGCAGTATGCATTTTCAGGTTTAGGGTTTGGCTTTAGTAAAAGTGATGCGCCTGATTTCAAAGCTGAAGTCCATTTCTCTCAAGAGAAAAACACAGGCTAGGCTTATTTAACTTGACAGTCCCAGGCTTGATCTTCTTCTGATCTTCTATCTTCTTTCCGTCTAGTCCTGAATGGCATGGAATGCTCTACTCCCAAGCTGACAGCAAGAAGAAATCAAACCTCATGATGTCTCTCTTTGAGCCTGGCCCAGAACCTCTCCCATGGCTAGGGAAAATGGCACAGTTGGGTCCTATTTCAGGTATCACCCAGATCAGATTTTATTTATCTTGCCTTTGTTTTCTCTTTGCTATTCTGAATGGCTCTGACTATGCAGTCAGAGAGATGTGTGATCTCTGTTATGGGTATGCTGTGGTCTTTGATGCAGGATTTGTATATGGAAAACCCCAAGAGAGTTTGATATTTGAACTTTTAACTTTACAGCTCAGGGGATACCAACATTTAGATTGCTTTAAGTAAATATAAATGCTCTAACTGCTTAGAATGAAAAGCTACTCTCCATAAACTTTTTCTTCCTTAGTGTACTTCAACCTAGGTAACCCCCAGTCAGTCCTAGATAATTTAATCCCCTTCCTTCTTGAAACTATTTTCCCTTAGGTTTCCTAACACTGCATTCTGCTGGTGCTTAGCTTTTTCTTTGGCAGCTTTTCTTTATCTTGTCTTATCTTTTCTTCCTTTTGCGTCATGATTCCCAAGATGTCATTCTTTACCTTCTTCTCTTGGGTTATTATTCTCTCATGGTTATTTCATCAACCATTATAGCTTCAGACTCCCCCAGATCTATAACTTTTATCCTGCTTGATCTCTCCTTGGAGCTTGCATGTCACATTTCCAGTTCCCAGTTGGACCTCTCCAACTGGATATTCTGCCACAGTCCCAAGCTCAGTATGTTTGTTATAGAAATCATTGTCTCTCACTCCTTTCCCCTTAAACTCTTCCTTCTTGTTCTCCTACTCCTTCTGATTGAGGCCTTTGTGCTCCTAGGTACTCAGTCTCAAACTGTAGAGTCATCCTTGACTCATTTGGGCCCATTTCAAGTTCAGGAACATCTACTAAGCAGCCTATTCTGTGCCAGGTCTAGGGTATAAAAGAGTTAACAGGAGTTGCTCAAAATCTAGTGGAAAGTGGAGTAATAAACACGGACTAGCACAAGATTAGAGTTGGCCTGAAGGAGGGGATGATCAGCTCACCTAGAGGACTCAGGAAAATCCTCACAGAGGAGAGACGCCCTAGCTGAGTTTTGAAGAAAAAGAGGAATTTGCTGAGCTCATGAAGGAAGAAAGGGCATCCTGGACAAATGGAACACCTGTAGAAAAGAAAGGAGCTAGAGTGAAAAGTGAGGGTGGGGGTGGGAGGACCACATAGTAGGTTAGAGGTGACAGTGGCTGGGGCAGGGCAGACCTCATCTGAAATGTGAAGAGCTGAGACTTTTTTCTGAAGATACTGGGAAACCACTGAAGGGGAGTGATATGATCAGATCCTTCTGGCTATAATGAGAACAGTGGACATACTAGTTAGGAGACTTTGTATTCTAGGTACTGGTGCCCCCTGGAGTTGTGCAATATGGCTGAAATCCAAGTGAGAGAGAATACATTTGCATTTAGAAACATAACTCTGGAGTGTGGATTTGAAAAGGTAAGGGCATCCTGCAGTTAGAAGTCTCCTCTGACAGTCCTGGAGATGTGAAGGTGAGAGCCTGAACAGGGGCAATGTCTGGGGATAGACAGGATGAGATCTATGCAAAAGCCATATAGGAGGTAGAATCCACAGTCTTTAGGTATGAGAATAAAAGAAAGAGAAGAGGGGCCAGCCCGGTGGCGCAGCAGCTAAGTGCGCACGTTCAGCTTTGGCAGCCTCGGGTTTGCCGGTTCGGATTCCAGGTGCAGACATGGCACCACTTGGCGAGCCATGCTGTGGTAGGTGTCCCACATATAAAGTAGAGGAAGATGGACGTGGATATTAGCTCAGGGCCAGTCTTCCTCAGCAAAAAAGAGGAGGATTGGCAGATGTTAGCTCAGGGCTAATCTTCCTCAAAAAAAAAAAAAAAGAGAAGAGTTGAGAATGATCTCAGGTTCTGACCTGGGCTGCAGGGTGAAAGGTGGTACTATTAATTGAAACAGAACAGAGAAGAGTAAATTTGAGGAGAATATCTTTTGTACATGTTGAGTTTGTGCCTATGAGATTTAGGTGGAGGTGCCTAGAAACAATTCCTCTGAGAGTGTGGAAGTCAGGGGAGAAGGCAGAGTTGGAAATACAATTTTTACTTGTAAGCATGTCACTGATAGTTAAAATGGTGAGAATGAAGGAGATTGCTTGGGGCAATAGTTCTCAAAGTTGAGTTTTTGTGTACAAAAATAAACCTGGAGAACTCCTTTAAAAATTCTGTTTCCTGGGTCCCACCTACAGAGATTCTGATCTGTTGGGTCTGGACTCAAGCCCAAGAACTTACAGTTTTACTGTTACCCAAATGATTACAATCCAGGTGATCCATAACCACACTTTAAGAAGCCCTAGTCTCAGGAAGGTATAGAGATTAAGGGAAAAAGAGAGTCAAGGAGCATACCTCTAGAAAGGACCAACTACTAGGGGCAGTGGGAAGAGTGCTAGTAAAGGAAAGTGAGAAGGAATAGACGGATGAAAGAGGAAAAGTACACGAAAGTGATGTCACAGAAGCCAAGAGAATAAAGAGCCTCAATAAGGGAATACAGAGTCTCATACACATGCATGTCAGTTAAGGTCTGAAGGATGCCTTTTGCCATTGAAGCCTAAAGAAGATTTTGACTGAACAGAGGCCCTAGAGTCTAGGCCAAGGGTCAGCAGACTTTTCCAATAAAGATCCGGATAGTAAGTATTTTAGACTTTGCAGGCCATGTGGTCTCTGTCATAACTACTAAACTCTTCCATTGTAGCACAATACGTAAATGAGTGGGAGTGACTGTATTCCAATAAAGTTTCATTTATGGATACCAAAAATTTGAGTTTCATATAATTTTTTTAAATTTATTTATTTATTTATTTTTTAGGAAGATTAGCCCTGAGCTAACATCTGCCACCAATCCTCCTCTTTTTGCTGAGGAAGACTGGCCCTGAGCTCACATTCCTGCCCATCTTCCTCTACTTTATATGTGGGACGCCTACCACAGCATGGCTTGCCAAGCAGTGCTGTGTCCACACCCGGGATCCGAACCGGGGAACCCCGGGCCCCCAAAGCAGAATGTGCAAACTTAAGTGCTGTGCCACCAGGCCAGCCCCGAGTTTCATATAATTTTTATGTGTCACAAAATATTATTATTTTGATTTTTTTTCTCAACCGGTTAAAAATATGGAAACCATTCTTAACTCAAAAACAGGCAGCAGACCATAGTTTGCCAACTCTTGAGCTAGGATCCAGGGGCTTGGGGTTTTAAAACTCACACGGGGCAGGTGACATGACTTTGGTCCCAAACGTCACAAGGAACTGAAATCTCTTGAGTAAAGCTGGGAGTGTGGAAGGTGAACCCTCTCAGTGAGTGGATGACAAGAAAAATTCTACCCATTGTTTCTATCTGCTTTTCTAGATATAAAGAAATTAAAAAGTCTCCTATTTGAGAAATCGAAGCCCAAGTCTTGCACCATGCAGATTGACACTGCCCATTCTGAAGTGGGGACCTCCAAAACCAAATAATGCAAAAACTGGTTCTGAAGCAGTGAAGCCCTTGGTGCATCCTCCGGAAGCCAGTGGCTCTGTAGGAATGCCTCTGCAACCCAGGGCAAAAGGACTTCTGTAGAAAAAAGCATATGTCCACTGAAGATTTCATGATTTGAAAAAGTTTTTAAATCATGAGAGGATTTTATCTCCTTTGAAGGAAGGCCAACAGGTGGATTAGCACCTTGAGAACTTAATCTGAAAGAGACTGTAGAATGAGTGTTTTAGGTGATTAAAGAGTTTTAGGAAGAAATAGAAACCAAGAGAAAAGAAGAGGATGCTATGAATCAAGAGTCATTTGAGGAGCCGGCCCAGTGGCACAGCGGTTAGGTGCACACGTCCTGCTTCGGTGGCCCGGGGTTCGCCAGTTAGGATCCCGGGTGCGGACACGGCACCACTTGGCAAGCCATGCTGTGGTAGGCGTCCCACATATAAAGTAGAGGAAGATGGGCATGAATGTGAGCTCAGGGCCAGTCTTCCTCAGCAAAAAGAGGAGGATTGGCAGTGGATGTTAACTCAGGGCTAATCTTCCTCAAAAAATAGTTATTTGATCTTTACAGTCAGGAGATTATTGGTGGCTTTATAAGAGTAGTTTCAGTGGATGGTTAGCCAGGAGACAGGTTAAAGAATGAATTACGGATGAGGAAATTAAGATGACAAGTTTGGCCACAAACAGAAGACAAAGAGGACAGTACTTGAAGGAGAATACAGGGCAGAGGAAGGTGTGTGTGTGCGTGTGTGTTTGTGTATGGAGAGATTCCTTGCTTCCTTTATTCCCTCTGTGGCATTCCTACATCCATTCTGCCTTTTCGTTCTCACTGCTCTTGCGTTGTTCTGGCTTTCTTTCCCTTTCACTTAGATCAGCAGACAGCTAACTATGGCCTGCAGGCCAGACTAGCCCACTGCTTGTTTTGTAAATGAAGTTTTATTGTAAAATTGTATTACACAGTCATTCTCATTCATTTATGTCTTATCTGTGGCTGCTTTCCTGCTTCAGTGGCAGAGTTCAGTAGGTACAACAGAGACTATGTAACCCACGAAGCCTAAAATATTTACTGTCTAGTCCTTTACAGAAAAAGTTTGCCAACCTCTGACCTAGACTCTTGTGATGCTTTTCTCCACAGATGCCAGTCCATAGTCTAAGATAGTAGTAGTCAAATTCCTTTCTGATCTGGCTTCTAACCTAGCAATGATTGGCTTGTTAGGCATATTCTTCATTCAGATTGAACAGCTGTTTACTCAGCCCTGTATTCATCTTTGTTTTTTTCCTTCCTTCTGGGTCTGTTCTTCTTTTCAATGATAATAAGAGCTAACATGTTATTGAACTTAACTTTGTGCCAGCCACTGTGCTAGACACAATGAAGTGCATCATCTCATTTAATTCTCACAACAGTCTGGGAGAGTTGAGATTGCCATTATGGTAACAAGTAATAATTGGTAATAAAACCCACCCTAGAGGGTTGTTGAGAGAATTGATGGAGAGAATGTGTATAAAATGCCTAACACACAGTAGACACGTAATAATGATAGATCCTGCTGTTTTTATTATGTTTTTTTAAAAATCAAAGCAAAGCATGCAAAATAGTACTATTGTTTATACTTATCCCTCCTACTCCTAATTCTGTTCCTAGAGACAATTCAACTTTTAATTGTTTCTTTTGGTATTTACTTACATTTCTAAATAATATAAGTATATAGCTATTTCTAGACCTTTTTTTTCATTTTAAATATCTTTTTTTGACTTTTTAAGGATGACTGCTTAGCTCTCTTACCACTGCCATAACTACCTACCCACTCACCCAAGAAACACATTTTTCCCTTCCTCCATCCTTCCAGGGTGGTTATGGTGTTCCTTTTGGTTAAATCAGTATTCTTTCCTTGTTGGGTGATGTAAATGTTATTTACAGCTAAGCCATGTGGTATACCAAGTTACATTTCCTTTGTTCCCTGCCCCAGTTGTTAATTTCCTTTTTTAAAAAATTATATACTTTTCTCCTTTTTTCTAGCAGGCAAGATACATGTATTCTGACTAACTTCAATTAAAAGGAAGGCTCTGTTGGAAAGATGCTTAGGTTCCTCACAGACTCCAGTCAAGAGCTGGGCAGCTAGGCTGTCTGGGGAGCCGGCAGCCGACGAGTGCAGCCCTCACTCCGGGCTCTCTGACTCCCTGATGGCCTGCCTCTACTTTCTTTTTTTTGTATTTGCTGTTTTCTGTGTATCTGTCACTAATTCCTACCTAAGTAAAATACATTCTTCAGGTGTTTTTGTCAGTTTCCTTTTCTTTTTGCTTAGAGTCATCTCCCTTCTTTGTGTTTCATGAATGGACTGGTTTTTCTCTAGGCCTGTTGCATGATCATCATCCTGAGTCTTCCCTTCACATTCTCCCATGCATCTCCTGTTTCATGAATCCTCCTGAGAAAGGGATACATAGGAAGTAAATGTCTGACATCTGGCGTATTTGGAAGTGTCTGCTTTTCATCCCTTACACTTGATTGATACATTTGGCTGGATATTGAGTTCTAGGCTGGGAATCCTTTTCCCTTAGAGATTCGAAGCGTTGCTTTGTTGTCTCTTGTGGCTTCCGGTGCTGCTGCTGAGAGACTAGTGCCATGCTGACTGCCAGGGCTTTGACCCGAATCTGTATTTCGCCTGCACTCCTTGGGGCTCTGCTTTGTGTTCTGGATTTTCAAAGCGTTGTGCCTCCTTGCTGGTCTCTTCGTTCGTTGTGCTAAGCGCTTAGTGGGCCCTTCCATCTGGCAATTCTTATTCTTCAGTCCTGGGAATATGAATTATGTCTTTTATTTTCCCCTCTCTGTATTCTCTCTTCTCCCTTTCTAGAATACATATTTATGATTTGTGTGTGTGTGTGTCTGTGTAATTTTATCTTCTACCCATTTTTCCATTTTTCTTTTTGTTCTACCTTCTATGAGGTATCTTCAACTTTACCTTGCAACTGATTTTAATTCCGCTGTCATATTTCTTATTTCTAAGAGTCTCCTGTTCACAAATGTTCATAAATAAATTTTTCATAAATGCAATATTTCCTGTCTGCTAAGCCAGTTACCACATATAGGGTCCAAACAATTAGAGATGCTACAAGATAGGCTATGATTAGATATTGAAATGTTTGGTACTGATACTGAGTGCTGTAGGGTAAAATGTTCTAGAGAAATCACTGTCTGCCAGAAAAACTTGGGACAACTTCATGGAGAAGGTAGGATGGGATCTGGACCTGGAATGTAAGTAATTTGGGGTAGGTGAGGAACAGCTGTGTTGAGAGATGGAAAAAGTGTTGGCTTTGGAACAAGGCCCAGCTGAGTCACAGTGACCCCTGCAAAGGTCCAACCTCTCTGAGCCTCAGTTACCTCATCTTTAATAGGACTAATAATATCTACTCTCTAGGGTTGCTGTCAGGAGAGAAATTGTATATGGAAAGTGTTTTTGGCACATAGTTGAAATCTTATGGTTTTTATTATGTAATTTCCTTGAGACCAGAAAAATACCTTCTCTAGCCACAATTCCTAGCACAGTGCTTGCAACATGGTGAGCTCTTACTATAGATAATAAATGAGTAAATGAGTGAGGGGGATAAGTGAATGAGAAAAGGAGAGCATTCCAGGAATAGTGGCCGGGAAGTTGAAAATAAGCATGTTGTTGGGATCTTTGCCTGACTAAAAAGGTTATATATTGACAAGTATCATGGAAATATGTCTGCCAAGCAGAGCCAGTACTTTTTGGAGGAGGCAGGAGGAGGTAGTGTGGGGCCAATATAAGGCATTTAAATTAATGACCAAATCGGAATGAGAGAGTTTCTGGCTCAGTTAGAGAAACTGGGCTAACTCAGGTTTTCAACGTAAAATATTTGAGCAAGGGATTTAAGCTCCCTGAACTTGTTGGGGAAATGATTCCTGCTCTGTCGACCCCAGAAGGTGGTAATAATAAGGATAAAATGAGCCAGTAGATGTAAATGTGCTTTGTAAAGTTATGGCAAAGTTTCATTGGCTCAGGAAGCAGGCAGAAAAACAGACACCCTTGTTTATCCAAGTGGCTATAAAACCAACATGGCTTTAAATCTTTGGAAGCAATAACTAATAAGCCATAAGGTGGGATATGTTTCACCAAAAAGAAGTGTTTCTTCCCTTGCCCTTTTCCTTAATTTAGCTATATATAATTTTCATTTTTAATTTTCCCAATGCCTAGATGTATGCTGTCTAATCCGGTAGCCGCTAGCTGCATAAGGCTATTTAAATTTAATTAAAATAAATAAAATTTAAAATTTAGTTCCTCAGTCACACTAGCCACACGTCAAGTGTTCCATGGTCACGTGGTCTAGTGGCTACCATTCCCTCATCGCGGAAAGTGCCGTTGGAGAGTGTTGGGCGACTATATAGAATTGTATGTATATGTATTTTTCAAATATGTACTTTAGTATTGTTGTATGTATTAGTTTTATGCTGTCTGACCTTAATTTATAAAGCAGATAAATGAAGCTTGTTTCTCTAAAAACATTAAGCTCTTTTTCACTTACATGGGCCTCAGTTGATTGATTGGTTTCCTATGTCAGAGGCTCTCTATTGAGAACAGTTTGATGGATTTTCTTAATTAGGGAAGTAACAGGATGTAGGAGATTGAATGATTCAAAGACCTTGTAGCCTAGTTGGAAATGTAATAGTTTGTGTTTTGCTAGATGTCATTTCAAGAATGTATTTTTCTTTTAAGATGCTAAAGAAAACCCTTATGGTGAGGATGACAATAAGAGCCCATTCCCCCTGCAGCCCAAAAACAAACGCAGTTATGCCCAGAATGTGACGGTCTGGATCAAACCCAGTGGCCTGCAGGTAACATTATCATTCATGATGCTGTCCACCGAGGACAGGAGGAGGGATTCTGGCAGGCAGGCAGACATTTGATTTGATTTTCCTTCCTTTGATACTTAGTAACTCATTTACTTCTAATGTTTGTCATTATTTCCAAAAAGGATTTGAGGTGGCCTACAGTAAAACACCTATTTGGCAAAATCATTTTTTACAAAATTTAGAGCAGTAGAAAACCTAGAGGAAGAGGGGAGACAATTGTGCCGGGAACCCAAGGCAAAATGATAATTGTATTTGGCTCTGAGCTTCCTGCTACTAAGGTTAAAAAAGAAACAAGTAGGGTTATATGGTTTTTCTTGCCTGATTAAAAAGAAGCATATTAGTTCTTCTAGAAAGACACATTTTCCTGGCATTTAATTTTAATGTAAAGTTTTTAACATGGTGAGGCATTGAATAACATAATGGGTGTTATCTTTAACAACAATTTTGAGAAAGATTTAAAAATCTTCATGTGATTGTTTCTTCCATTCCCACAGTAGAACCCAAGCCATAGCATTACATTGTAATTCCACAAAAACACTTCCTTGGGAAGCTAAGATTCTACTGTTATCAAGGTATGCTGCTTTCAGGCAAGGCTGTCACTGACATTTCTCCTTCAGTTGACATAAAGTCATTTACACCTATTTTTTTAAAAAATCACTTTTTGAGCCTTTTTTCTCATTTGAGCAGCATTTTATTTTCTTTGTTCTTCCAATGAGTCCAGTGTAAGTGAAAAGAGGCAGTCAGACCACCTGACAACAGAAGTAGCTTCTGTTGATGGCAGTCTCTTGTGGCCTCCTTTTCACAGAGACTGTACACGTCCTGCCATGGCTAAGGGGCAGGGGCCTCTTCTCTTTGTTGGAAAATCAGGTTCTCCCTCTTTCCTGCCATCCCTGACCCTGGCACTTCCCTGTCAGAAGAATAGCTGAATGTTCCTGAAATTATTTTTTAAATTTTGTTTTGGTCTAGGTGTATTTTTTTATTGTTGTGAAATATATATAACACGAAATTTACCATTTCAGCCATTTTAAAGTATACAATTCAGGGGCGTTTAGCACAATCACAGCATCATACAACCATCACCACTATCTAGTTTCACAACATTTCCTCACTCCAAAAAGAAACCCTCTGCCTTAAGCAAGTCAGTCTACATTCCCATCTTCCCCCAGCGGTTGGCAACCACTAATCTGCTTCTCTCTATGGATTTGCCTATTGTGGATATTTCACATAAATGCCATCATACAATATGTTTGCCTTCCTTCACTTAGCATAATGTTTTCAATGTTCATTCATGTTGTAGCATGTATCAATACTTCATTCCTTTTGATGACTGAATAGTATTCCATTGTATAAATATGCCACATTTTGTTTATTCATTCAGTCAATGAACATTTGGATTATTTCCACCTTTTAGCTGTTGCAAATGCTGCATGAACATTTGTCAAATTTTTTTTTTCTTTTGTTGCCGTGCTGTTGTTATAGCTAAGAAATCATTGCCAAATCCAAGGTCATAAAGATTTACCCCTCTGCTTTCTTCTAAGAGTTTTATAGTTTTAGCTCTTACATTTAGGTCTCTGATCCATTTTGAGTTAATTTTTTGTATATCATGTGAAGTAAGGGTCCAACTCCATTCTTTTGCATGTGGCTATCCAGTTGTCCTAGCACCATTTGTTGAAGAAACTCTTCTTTCCCCCATTGAATGGTCTTGGCACCCTTGTCAAAAAGCAACTGGCCATAGATGTATGGGTTTCCTGGGTGTGTTTTTGTGAGACAAGTTCATTTCTGTCACCAAGGAATTCACTATCATCAAGCATTTTGAAGGAGGGAAGTGCTTTACTAATGAACAGAATGGTGACAACTCAGAAGGGATTCTCGTCTCGACACTGTATCTCTGTTCTCATTTTCATTTCTTTAAACATTTAAAGCCAGCCTTTTGTAGTCTTTCCCTTTTTACCACAGAATTCTAATGTTGAATTCTTTTTACCCTTGATAGACAGATGTACAGAAGATTTTAAGAAATGCAAGGAAACTACCTGAAAAAACCCAGACGTTCTATAAGGTGAGATTATCAAAATTATAGAGGAGGAGGGTAGGCCCTGGGATGTGTGCCAAAAATAAACGGTTCACAGTAATTAGCGTGTGGGGTAGTAGAGTGAACATGGACAGGGATTAGAAATGTATGGCTTCTGCCTCAGTTTTTTATTAGTAAACTCAGTAGAAGTGATAGGTCCATTGCTGCCCTAAAATCCAAAAATTGGAAGTGTGTAAATGGCCTGGTTCTGTGCAGAAGGGCTTCTCTGTGTTGGTGCTGCTGGGAATGGCTGAGGGAAGTTGCTGAAAGGACTGAGTCGTAGCCCTTAACCGCCCTCACCACTCCCATCTGGGTACCCATGTAACCCCAAGCTACCAGTGTACGTGACTTCCTGGGATGGTGATTGCCCAGAACACTCCTACTGTACCAGAGAAGCTGCTTCCAGGAATGACTTCTAAAATTACGCATTTATGAATTGTAAGAGGATGGCTAATCCAGAACCGTTGGTGGAGAGAATAAAGCTACGTAGGGTGGAGGGAGTAGGGGAGGCTTTTAAACTCACTCCTTCTTTCTTCCCTGTCCTTCTGGTGTTTGACTGAAATTAAATTAAGTGGCAGTGTGAGGTATGCTGTGTTGTCAGTTGTGTCCTAGCTTGCTAGTCTTAAAATGTGGTACACACAGCGTGCCCCAGGCTAGCATCTCTTCCGGAGAACATACATACTACTTTGTCTGGGTGTTATCTCATTACCTTTATGTCACTGTTGTCTTCAAACTTAATTATGTAGCGAGCTGGTGAAATCAAGCAAAAGTAACTTTAATCAGCGTCCAACCAAAGAGCTGCTCAGCCCTCCATGCGCCCCCGTAACTGAAGCCCATAATTCACACAGACCCGAGATGACCACTCCTTGGCTGTAGCCCTGCAGAGCTTTCTACACACAACTGTCAACTGTCTATCCAAAATGGCACACTTGTACTTTGGCCTTCTTCTGAACTTTTCACTTCTTAACAGATGATAGTAGAGGTAGTCAGAAAGCCATTTCTCTTCTGGTTTTATATAATCCTACATATCAGAGCTGGAAAGGGCCTCTACCAGGTGACTGCAGTGGGCAAGGAAGAGGCTAGGCTTCTCATTTTGTAAAGGAGGCCACTGAGACCCAGAGAGGCTGCACAGCTTACCCAGATCGCACTGCTAAGTGGTAGATGGGTCACTTCATATTACTCTGCCTCCACCGCTCAACCTTTCTTTTTGTGGCAGTCTTTCAGGTCAGACTTCCTGACTCCTTCAGTGCCTCCTCCAAACATGTTCACTGTCATTCCGTCTGAGGCTCACCCAGAGAGGCACTGGAGGGTAAGGGGCCCTCTGAGGTTTGGTGCAAGCCTTTTCCATACCTGAGTAGCAGGAAAAGTAATCCTCAGAGTTACGAGTAAATGAAATGACGTATGCAGAGTGCCTCACCATGTCTGGCGTAAGTGCAGACTGTGGTGATGATGACCGCTGCTTCAGACAGCTGTCTTCCTTACCTAGCTCTCTGATCACCTGTAGAGGAACTCTTTCCCAGTCAGGTCATCACGCTCCCTTGTTATTGGCATCTCTATACAAGCATTTGTTCTCATATAAAAATGCTCACTCAAGTTCAGGGATCAAGGAGAATGTGTTGTAAGCTGAGCACTTACAAAGTATGTGATGAGGAAAGTGCACTTCAGGAACGTTGGTGTTTATCTTGTTTCAGGAGCTGAACCGTTTGCGAAAGGCTGCCCTGGCCTTTGGTTTCCTGGACCTGCTCAAAGGGGTGGCTGACATGCTGGAAAGGGAATGCACACTGCTGCCTGACACAGCCCACCCTGATGCTGCATTCCAGCTGACCCACGCTGCTCAGCAGCTCAAGCTGGCCAGTACTGGCACCTCCGAGTATGCTGGGTATGACCACAACATCACACCTTTGCAGACAGACTTCTCTGGGAGCAGCACTGAAAGAATGTGAAGCTGACTTAGGGAACCTTCCTTCTTTTTTTATTTCAAGTGAAATGATTTAGGGTAAAAACCTTTCCAGTCTGTTCACCTCTGCAATAGCCACCCAAAGACCTCCCCGAGGCTGCCTCAGAAGCACCACTTGCTGGTTTGAATGACCCTGCTACAGTCTGAGAAGGGTTCTGAAGGGTGGTTGGCTGCTTGGGCTTTGACCATAGCTTTCTGGGGCACAGAGTGTTTAAGCTCAAAAGACAACTGTTACTCCCACGATGGGCACATCTCCTGAGAAGCTTGAAGGACTGATGAACACAGAGCTCTCCCCACCTTCCTCAGGAAACCTAACCAGCAAGGGTTCTCTGGCTTCCTGAAAGGCATCTTCTCCTCTGTCCTCTCTCAACCATAAGGACATTTTCAAGCTTCTCTCCTTGGAATGAGCAACCTAGAATGTCTGGGACTTGCTAAGTACAAACCCAACACCACTAAGTTTTAGAACTTGAGCAAAAACTTGGTGGTAACCCTTAGGTGCTTTTGGTATGTCTTGAGATAGACTTTTAAACAGCAACCATAAATGTATAAAATGATTCCCATTTCCTCGAGGTTTTTTTTAAATGAAAATAAAATATTTCATTTTCTATAAAATGGTTTCACTGGGAAATTTACTGTCTCTCCTATCACCTGAATGTAGTTTCAACTTCCTAAGTGGCACAGATTCATAAATCAGGAGGGTTCTTTGGGCTCCACATTGACTTCCTTGTTTCTGACACTGGGTAGGCCTCACTGCCTAAGCCAGGTCTCATCCAGGTAGATTCTGACATAATTGCCCTTAGTTATGGTTCCAGTTCATCAGCTAGCTTCATGACCTTAGGCAAGTCATGTAACTTCTCCAGGCTTTATTTACATCATCAATGCTTTTCAAATTGTTCTGTGGATCTCCTAAGGTTTATTCCCTCAGGCTTCAACCCAAGCAACCATTTTGGTTTAATGCTGAAGTGTTATTTAATATTTCTCTGAACAAAGGACTTTATCGCTACCAATTTGAAAACCATTAGACTAAATGATTTTTAAACACAAGTTATTAGGATTTTGATTGTAAATGTTTAATAGAAATACACAATCTTTTGCTTTCTCAGACAGCAATAAAGAGATTTATAACAATCACTAAGAATACAAGATTCTGCCACAAAGATGCAGCATCATCTACTGCAAAGCTGATCTGCCCAATTACACACAGAAAGTCAGTTGAAAGAACATAAGAAGTTAATACAAACAAGTGTTGACAGAAGTTACAGACATGCAAAATATCCTTCAGTGCAATGAACTTGTAAAAAATGAGCCAGCCTATGCTAATCAGATGTTTTTAGGTCAAACCAAGTTTCCATCTTGGGCTCAGAGAAACAGCATTAATTCATTGAGTCCCCTTTCCTCCAGGAACAATGAATAGCAGAACAGAAAGAGCTATCAAGCCTTAAATTTGTTTATACAAGCGTTACTTCTAGCACTTTATTTTACTTGGTTCACTTGGAATGTATTAGAGGAAACTCATGTTTTTGACAATGACCAAACTTTAAATTGTCTAGATTTTTTTCAGTTCCTCTCTTGGTGGGTTTCCTGCCAGGAATCTTTGTTAAAGGACCAGCTGGTGGTCCTCGAGCCAGAGTTCTCACTGTTTTCACTGTCCTACTGCAGACTGGTGAAACAACAGCGCAGTAAAAGCAGGTGTTTTTGAGGTGTATTCAGAAACAATCCCACCACTCACTCTGACAGGGACACGGGTAAATGGACTCAGCCAGTGCAAGGGAAGGCAGGCTGAGTTATTTTAGGTCTGTGCACAGCCCAAGACAGTTTTGTAGGTGTGTTTAGTCTGGCCTACTGTAATGTTTCCAGTTTGCCACTGGCTGCATTGTCAGCAGCCATCTTACTGCCAGTTTGACCTATCTGACCCCTGTAGCCATTTCGGTTTGGAAGTCTTATCATCTCATTGTTTTCTAACTAATGTTTCATCTTTCTTTTGTGTTGAAAATTGTCCCAGTTTAACTATGAATGAAGTAAGTGATCATGGTCTTCCAAGGTTCTGAGTGGTTTCTGTCAAATCACTCTGCCTCGAGAGGCCCCACACAGGGAGGCACTGCAGTCACAGATGTCAGAGAGGCCAAAAGATTCAGAGGAAATACATGTTCTCTAGCCCCACTCAGACTCACAAATGTTTTATCAATCATTTCAAAAAATCAATGCCACCCCACTTAACAAGTAACCCTCTGGTTCAAATATATTAGTCCTGTTGAGTCACTTTTACAGCCTCCTATAAAGCAACAGAGTCTTTTTTTTTTTTCACACACAATAGCTGAAAAGAACAAATCCCAGCTCTAAGAATGGCCAGTACCTGGGAGGGTCAGGAAACTGAAGAATTATCTCTGGCCTGTGTGAAACAGACTGGACACAGAGTGGGTGGGGGTAGGGCTGAGTTTTTTGCCGTCACTAACAGAATATACAAGAATGAACCTGTCATGAGATATCAGGAATCCATGTCATGCAAGGACTACACTAAGATAATACGGTAAATTCAGGAATGTTACTGGGGAAAAGGGAAGATAGCCTTGCTGAGAATTCAATTGTTTCACTTTTTAAAAAAACTTTTACATCAGTACAAGAAGGTAAAACTGTAGGAATTATAGATTAGGCTCAAACTGGCAAGAAGTCACCTCTCTCTTTTTAGTGAATCTTTTTCTTTTTTTGTCCATAGCGCCGCCTGCGCTGTTTATAAAGGTGACGGAAATTTACGTATAACCCTGAAAAAGAAAAGAGGCCAATTAGAAATGAGAATCTTTGTCTTTGGTTACAACCAGAAGCCCTTGGGGCAAGGACAGTCTCTAGTTGTCTGTTCTTCATATCCCACAGCACTGTGCTTACTGCAGCTGTTCAGACGTACAACTTAGAACCAATTACTAACAACGCACTAGAGACAACTCAGTGTTTTCCCAGTGGGTTTACAATTTAATTTTCTCCCATTTTTTATTATGAAAACTTTCAAACATACAAAAAAAGACTGAATCATTATATAGTGAATACCACCTTTAACTTTTTATTATATTTACTTTATCTCATACCCATTCCCATCTCATTTTTTATGTATTTCAATGTAAGTTCCAGATCAGCACACTTTACCCCTAAATATTTCATTGAGTAGAGTTCCGTATTCCTTTTTACTTTCTTTCTTTTAAGGTAAGATTTACATAAAATGAAATACACAAACCTGAAGAACAGAAACAACCCAATTTTTTATTTTTTTTTTTAGGAAGATTAGCCCTGAGCTAACTACTGCCAATCCTCCTCTTTTTGCTGAGGAAGACTGGCCCTGAGCTAACATCCGTGCCCATCTTCCTCTACTTTATATGTGGGATGCCTACCACAGCATGGCTTGCCAAGTTGTGCCATGTCTGCACCCGGGATCCAAACCGATGAACCCCGGGCCACTGAAGCGGAACATGCGCACTTGACTGCTGCACCACCAGGCCGGCCCCACAACCCAATTTTTAATTCAAGCCTACACACTAACATGTATTAAGCAAAGTCTAAAGGCATGAGACACTTTTCTAGGAAGCACAACTCAGTGAATTAGAAAACACAGGATTTCAGAGTGAAAAAATTTCAATCCTACTTGACCACTGACTTGTCCTGTGGCTCAGCCTCACCTCAGTTTCCTCACTGTATAAGAGGGTTAAAAACATTTATTTTACAGACTTATTGTGAGAGAACATATGTTTAGAAAAGCACTTGATCTATGTATAAATATAACTGGTTGTTATACTGCTTCTAAGTTATGAAAATTGAGGATTTATTTCTTTCTGAAGAATAAGAACAATTACATGTTCATTGCAGGCAAACTAAATATGAGTATACAGCCTTGTAAACTGGAGTGTGCGACCACATAACACGAAGAAAAGCAACTAGGGTTAGTGCACATTAAGATACTTCTACCCTTCTAACTTCGTTAGTGAAATATTTTAGCAGTCTTTCCAATACTTACTGCTCTTTAATACTTTATGTATGCCCACCCCATGGAGCCCAGTTACAGTAATACTAGATTCATATAGTAATAGAGGTAAAGAGCTCTTCTAATGAGTGCATTTCGCAAACTGAACCCTACTCCCTTCAAGGGCCAAACATTTTACCATTTTTGGCTAGAAATCTTTCTAAAATGCATTATATCCTTTCTGAAATAGAAAAGAAATGGAATAAAATTTAACCTTTGGTAAATGACCCACACCCATAATGTATATTATTTAACTGTGCTTCTGCCATGTGCTGATACCCAGAGGCGAGCCTAAAGGGTGTAGGTCTCTCATCCCCCAGTACTAAGTAACCAAGACCACTGGGCCTTCCGGCTTCTTGGTTTTACTTTTTGTGGTCTTCCTCTCACTGTCTGGGGTGGCCAGCCTCCAGGATGGTCCCCAATGATCCCTACCTCCTGGTATGTCACACCCCTGTGGAGTCCCTTCCTGTACTAGGTTGGTCTGTGTAATCAACAGAATGCGGCAAAAGTGACAGTATGTCACTTCTGAGATTAGATTACAAAAGGCATGTGGGCGTGATAGAGGTGCTAATTATCACTACAATGGCAATCATATTACTATATATAAATATATCAAGTTGACATGTTGTATAACCTTAAATTTACACAAGGTTATATGTCAAATACATTTCAATAAAAAACAGATAAATTTTTCAAAAGGCAGTCTGGCTTCTGGCTCCCTCAGATCACTTGCTCTGGGGGAAGCCATGTCATGAGCAGTCATATGGAGAAGTACTGTGGCAAGAAACCGAAGCCTCCTGTCCATAGCTACACGAGTGAGCCTGGAGCAGATTCTCCAACTGCAGGCAAGTCTGCAGAAACTGTAGCCTCAGCTGAGCTGACAGCTTGACTGAAACCTCATGAGGGACCCCAAGCCAGGGCCACCCAGCTAGGCTGCTCCCTGACCCTCAGAAACCATGTGAGATAATAAATATTTGCTGTCTTAAGCTGCTAAGTTTGGGGATAATTTGTCACACAGCAATAGATAACAAATATACTATCTGCTGTCACATCCTTCTGTTGCTAGACCAGCCAGCCATACTTATTTAGGGCTACCTCAAGACTTTGTGAACTAAAGAAGGGAGAAATACATAAATTATATGAAAAGGTGTTAGAACGTTATCTAAAGTAAACCACTTATAGTTAGGAAGGCTTTTAAAGCTCTCATATTTGCAACAATTTAGGTTTACTTCTTTTTGCCATCTTTTAGTTCTTAGTTTTTATGAATGAAGGCAAGAATTCATGATTTTATATGAAAGGAAATGAATAAGGAAGTGAGCAGGGTTGACATGAAGAGCAGGGGGGTTTCCTACTGTTAGGCAGAGGCTTTACGACATCTTTTGGCTGCTCAGAGGCCTTTGTCACCTTCTTCCTTCCTCGGTGCTCGTTGTATTAACACCTCTTTAAACTCTGGATAAGGAATGTGCTACTCAAATTAGTAAAAGTAAAACAAGCTTCTTATTCTATTTCCAAGGAACTTCTTACATTGTTTTAAACACGAAATATCTTATGGTAACTGCCCAGTGACCAAGAGCACTTCAAGAAGATAACCCCTGGAGACTGGGGAGGAAATATTTCCACACATAGCATATTCTCCTAGCGGGTCTGTTTTGCAAAGTAATCTTTCTCTAATTCTACACTTCTCTTTTGGAAATAAGAATCCTATTAAGGACTTTTAAAACCTTGAATCTTTTAACTCTAGCCTCTAAGAAGTGACAGGAAAAAGTCTATTACAGAGCCAATACTTACCTAAAAATAATATTATAAGATAAATCTGAAGAAAAAAGGAAAATCTAACTTTGATTTTCACTGGATATGGCAATGTGAAACTGAATCTTCCTGTTTCATTGAACACTGGAATGGACTGGATCACCGAGACAGCTGAAAGCAGGAACAAGAACTTGTTAGACGCAAATGAAACAAAATCACATCTATTGACGGAACCTTCTAACCTCCAAGTTTAACCTCTGGGTTTGTTGAAAATGTTTCGTCCTCGTTTCGTACAGAGGGCTCACGACTCCTCATTTTTTTTCCTTTAGTTTCCCTAAGAGACGAGCCTGCAAGCTGACCACAGGAAGATGAACGAGGAACAGTCATTTCATAGCACTGGGCTCCAGCGTCCTAGTCTATAAAATGGAGAGGGAAATCCCTGCCAGACTCACTCACTAGATGCTTGTCAGAATAAAACAAAGTCATCAGTATGAACTTGCTTTGGAAAATTTAAAATAGCATATAAATAGGAAGTATGCAGTACATGACCACCCAGCTTCCAAACCTTACAAAATGAGCTACTTCCCTGAATAGTCTGGGTATCAGGAATATTATGGAAGGAAGCCACTATAAAAACTTTCTTGAAAAGTCCAACACTCATATATCAGGCTAAGGCTGGCAGAGGGAGGAAGAAAGGTCTGGGCTATCGGCTTTGCTAGCCCTTAGAACTAAGCTATAAAACCTAAAGTTCCTGAAAGTACCTTCTGCCAAACATCCCAGAGGATACAGGGGAATCCACACAGTGTAACGAAGCCATGTGAGCACCTTCCAATCCATGTCAATGCATGAAAGCATGTAGAAGGGGTACCTATTGAAAATAAGGAATTCGGATGTTAAAAGCCATTTCAGGTTCTGAGAGCAACCCTAAAACACCACTCAAGAAGAATCATTCATAATCAGTCACACACGGCTTCTTCAGAACAGAATTATAATCCTGGGCTATCTACCCACAAACTCCCACCATGCTCCTCCCCAGTCTTCAAAAGATATGAACTCTCTTTAATGGCAGACTAGGTTTAGGTCTCAAAGGAACCACCTTGGAAGAGTTCGGTATATAGAATGAACACTCAGAAGCTTTTTGGCTTTATTCCTAGTTCTGATCTATGGTCCAAGTAGGTGAGGATGACAGACACTTAGACAAACAATTTATCTCTGGATAACTGAATGTTATCAAAATAAAAGTATACAAAAGACCTCTAACCTAAAATCAGACATACTCTATTTAAAAAGAGAGATGATACAAAAAGAAATTTGTTTCTTCCCCATCAGCAAAAGTTAGTATTAAGTACCTATAATCTCTTTCACCTTTGTGTTAAGGAGATTAGAGAGTCTCCTGGGTGCCATGGGCTACAGACCACAGTTAAGACACAATCTAGGGGGGCTGGCCCAGTGGCACAGTGGTTAAGTTTGCGTGGTCTGCTTCAGCGACCTGGGGTTCCTGGGTTTGGATCCTGGGCACGGACCTATACACCACTTATCAACTCATGCTATGGCAGTGTCCCACATACAAAATGGAGGAGAACTGGCACAGATGTTAGCTCAGCAACAATCTTCCTCAAGCAAAAAGAGGAAGATAGGCAAGAGATGTTAGCTCAGGGCCAGTCTTTCTCACCAAACAAAAAAAAAGAGTCTAGGGCTGCTACTGCCTGTTCTCCCTCTCAACTGTTAACGTCTCCAAAATACCATCAAACCTAGAGCTGAGGAGTCAATTTGCAAAACCCTTCCTCCACTTGACAGAAAAAGGAAGAAACATGGAATATGTATGGTCTGGTAGACAAGACTACATCTACTTTGACTGATCTTCTTTTTTCAAAGATATTTCTTTTATTGACAACTAAGAATGGAAGAAACAGGTAAGAGGTTGATTCAAATTTCAGTAATCTTGTAGCAAAAGATTCATTTCTATTATTTCTTCCAGAGGCTGGTCCTTACTAGTTCCATCCAACCTGGATTGCTCCTTCAACCCCACGGTTCTTCAGCCCTTTCAAGAACTTCCATGCGAATGAGTCCTCTCTTTCCAACAAGACAGCAAGATGCTGAAGGGTAGGACGGGTCTTTCATTTCTCTGACCTCTCCCTCTGCTCCCCAGCACACAGGCTGGTACCATGATCCAATGACTGCTTTAAAAAACTCCGCCTCCTCTTTGCAGAGCACACAGATGCAGCTAGAACTCTCCACACATGGAACCTTAATCCCAAATCAAATGAGACTGGATAAGACAGCAATTCCCTCAAGAGAGCTACTCCACAGGAGAAAAAGCATTCCAACACCACGCTGGCATTTCTACCTACCTGAAAATTTCAACTGTGCTCCATGTATAAAACACAAAGAAAACCACAGCTTTGTTTTGCATTTCTTCCATGGTGCCAAAGATGATAAACAAAATGAAATTTCTTCCAAGAAGCTATTAAAAGGACCAAAAAGAGAGAAAAAGTTTAAAAATATAGTAAAATATATATATATATATATGTGTGTGTGTGTATATATATATAAATGTATCTGAAACCTAACCTCACTAAATTCAAGGTAAATAGAGAAAGACTGAGCTCAACTAGCCTAATCCTCTGCTTCAGTTTTGGAACAAGTTAAAGTGCCCAAACCAGTCTTTCTGAACAGATATGTGTGTGTAAGTAAGTCATCATAAATAGTATATTTTTAAAAATACACACACACACACACACATACAAACACAGTTTAAAGGATACTGTCAAAAGAACATTTGTGTCTGCATAACCCAAGTTAAGAAACAGAACATTACCAGTGTGGCAGCTCCCATAAGTAACTACCATCTTGTGTTAACCATGCCATTGCTTTTCTGTATTTGTTTACTGCTCATGTATGTATTCCTAAACAGTATATTGTTTCATTTTGCCTACCTTTAAACTTGCTGAAATCATGCTGCACATATTATTCTGTGACTTGCTTCTTACTCAATGTTACTTTCCCGAGATTCATCCATGTTGATGCCTGTGGCCCTGTCCAGCTCCAGGAGGCTTCACACACACTGTATTCTAAGTGAATGGCACTCCCTGGAGCCGTGCGATGTGATGATGATGAACTTGACCCTCCCATTTTGCCCTAGAAATTCTACCCTAATGCTTATTTGTACTAGTCCTTGATATACAAAAATATTGTTTCATTTTAGTGGGTTGCCCATTATCCCCTTTTATCTTTTAAACTAAACAAAACAGCCCCTTTCCAAGGACAGAAAAACTAGAGCTAACAAGGCTATTGTATTAACACTCTTTACCATGCAACTGATCTAATTAGAAAGCCAGAATACAATTAGAGTCAGTATACTAGAGAAGGGTAGAACTATAAAAAGAACACTCCAGAAGAGAATAACCAACAATCACCTGGTTCCCCGAATGCGGGTGGGAGGTATTTAATGTTATGTAATCACATAGCTAGGAAACAGGGCAAGGAGGCTGAAAGACTCATGCCCCGTTGCTGATAGCAATTTTCCAAATACTGGGAAACAACAGAGATGTATGCAGTGGGAGAAAAATCCCCACATGAGTCAGAAGAACCACCTTCGCATGTGGAAGAACGCCCAAGTGAAGAGTTCCTAGGCATGACACTGCCTTCATCTACCCAGGTGGGAGGAGACCAAACCCGTCTCTAAAGGATCAAAGGGAGGTTTTTCTGCTCCTGCCTGAATCAAGTTTCCCTAGTTTTAAACCTCTTTTTGTAACTTTATGATTTCATGAACATGTTAAAAGCAATGAAACAGACCTGAAATGGCAAACGTCTACTTTGGAAAATATCCCTGAGGCTTAAAGTTTTCCTCCTTGTTCAGATAAAACAACGCTATCCCTGTGCAAATAGCTATTTTTACTAATTGAGACTTCTCAGCAAATTGTGGCAAACCTACTAAATAAACACTGAAATCTTTCACTCCCCAACCTTGAGCTCAACTATTCAATACCTGTATAAGACAAGGCATCACTGGTGACTTAGTGACTCCAATTGCTGCGTTGATGGTTTCCACAACTGACAGCATCTGGCAGAAATACATCATGTCAGCCATGGTGTGGAATGTGTCATAGAAGGACTCTATGGAACAAAGACACAGTGAGGGTAAATAAACTGACAAATCCTAACAGAATTATTTCTCAAAGTACATAACTCCTCACATGAAAGGAATTTTAGTAAAGGTATAATAAACATCCAGACAGATTCAAGTCTACCATCCAACTAAGCTAGTGGGAAACAGGCCTGTGAGGTTATTAATTAGTAAACTCTACTGGTTACCAGAAAGTTAACACATAAACCCTGTATGACCTTTTCACTTTATTTTTTTATTTTTATTTTTTTTTTTTTCAGGAAGATTAGCCCTGAGCTAACTGCTGCCAATCCTCCTCTTTTCGCTGAGGAAGACTGGCCCTGAGCTAACATCCGTGCCCATCTTCCTCTAATTTTTTATATGTGCGATGCCTACCACAGCATGGCTTGCCAAGCGGTGCCACGTCTGCACCCGGAATCTGAACCAGCGAACTCCAGGCTGCCGAAGCGGAACGTGCGAACTTAACCGCTGCGCCACCTGGCTGGCCCCGACCTTCTCATTTTAAAAGGCAAGAAAAAAAAGTATACCTAGAGTTCATTCAGTTATTATATGCTGAAAAATCTACATATCAAGCACGTTGATAATTCTTTTAAGGTCCATTACCTCATTTAATTTAAAGCTAAAACTATACTACATATATTGAATGCAATCTAGCCTTTTAAAAATCTCAAAAACTGTACAATCATAAATAAATGCAGAGGTGAAAACTTATTGAATAAAATTAATTTTCAAAAACCTTATGTTCATACATTTAATCCTAATAATTCTTATTCTGAGAATATATCCTAACTAAAATATCTAAAATGAAAACAAAGCTTTAGGAACCAAGCTGCTCTCTGAAACATTATTTCTAAGTGCATTAAAGTAGAAACGGTCTAAACGTCTAAGAGTATGGAAAGTTTGAGTGAATTATAGCATACCTACTTCATGGGATAGTATACAAGCAATTTAAATGACAGTTATTGCTTAGATGAGGTCAGCAAATGTAGTATCAATTCTGAGTGGTCCATAATATCTTTTACTTTTCATACTGATCCTCACTTGACATCCTGATTCCTACATTCCACTTTGCAGTGTTTTCTCAACCAGGGCACCACTGACATTGCAGGAAGTTTAGGATTCTTGGCTCCCTGCCTATTAAATACAAGTACTAGAGCCTCTGAGGATCTGGCAAAGTTAGCTAACAAAGTTGACACTGTGGGAGCACCATAAGAGAGTGGTTTAAATATTACATGAATAAAAGAGGCCCTTGCAAAAACTGAAAAAATGCTCTACTATTTTTGCAAAAATGATCCACTTGACAGCCCTGCTACAAAGTCAAATGTGAAATGAAGAATGGTACATACTCCTATTCTATAATTTTGCCATAAAAATTCCACCAATAAGTTCAAAAATTGACTAATTTTCTTTGAAGAACTAATGCAAAATTACAATTTAAATTTTGCCATATGTAAGATAAAAAATTTATTTTCATAATTTTAAATGTCTTTTCAAGACAAAATCCCAATCAAATCTTTTTGCAACCATTTACAACAAAATTCTGGGGCATTTCAGGGGCCTTAAGGGGATTCACTTTAAGTGTCATTTTTCCTGGACAAATCATCTGAAAAATCAGGACCTCCTATACTTTGAAATAGAAAGTCATGCCTTAAGATTTGGCATGTCATAAACAAAAGTTAGATATTGTTGCTCTGTCTCTGATTTTATGGGAAATTCACCCTTATTTCAATTCAGGAATAGAAATCTGATTTCTAAAATGATAGCTATAAAGAATATTAATAACATTAAAAAGCTTATAATATTGTTCTAAAAACAAGATGCAAAATTGTATATACAGCATGGTCACAAATTTTAACTAAAGGAGATAAAAAGACTAAAAGGAAATGTACGGAAATATTAATAGTGATGGATAGTGGCTTACTAGCCTCCTCTTCCTTCCCTTCACACCTCCGCCTCGGTTTTGCCCTATTTTCCAAACTTTCTTAAATCCATACATTTACTTTTATGGTTTGAAAAATAATTTTTGAAAGCACTAAAAGGCACTCGTATGTTAATGGCATATGGATCTAAAGAGTGGCAGTATACATCAAAATCCTTAATAACAATATGCCCTTTTATCTCACAATTCCACTTTCGGAATTGTTACTAAGGAAGTTATGTGGGTTTGAAAAGATATATACCAAGGTGCCAAGGACCTGCTGCTCTCATGGATGGAATTCTGAGAGTTTTTGTTTTGTTTTATTTAAGTCTTTATTTTCTCATTTTTCTGTAATTAACACTTATTTTTATAATTAGAAAAAAATAAAAATTTAATAAAAAAGTATTCCTTAATAGAGAGCTAGACAAACTCAAACAAGAGTTTCTACATAAGCCCAAGAGTTTGCTGCTGTTTCCTCAGCATGAGAAGTTTAACAAGCACATGTTTACATGACAGAACAAGTACATGTGTGGAATTTGCCACTCACCCAGCATCCTTTATTCAAAAGGAAAAACTTACAAGAAGCAAACTATGACCCTGGGTGCCAGGCCCCAGGTCCCTACTACATCTAAAGCAGCAGTTCCAAACCAGTAGGTGGTCAGGAAGGGGCTCAGAGCCAAAACAGAAATTACAAATCCAGGCAGCTCACTTTAAACACATGACCCAGATAACCTAGCAGCCAGCAGGCTTGCACGGGAATACTCAGAATCAGCCCAACTACATTAGGTTAAATAAATTTTTTATGTATTTGAATGTCCTTATTCATTCCATGGGACTTGGGATAAATCCATACTAATAAAAGCTACAGGTCTGAGAATAACTGTGTCTGAGACTTCCTTTGTTTCTTTAAATAACTCATCTGTAGACCTCTGGTCACACATGACTTTAAGACACCAGGCATTTGGAAAGTTTTCCACCAGCCTGCTACTGTGCTCTGCAGAATTCCAAGGTGTACAGAAGGCTGAAAAAACAACACGCACTTCTTCTTTCAAATGACTCTAAAGCTAACTACAATTCACCTCCACAAACTTCAGACGGGAAAATTTAGGACTGAAGACTAAAAGAGCCTATAGGATTTTTTCCTCTTTTTAAATAGAATTCATATTTTCCATTATACTTATATTTTTCTTCATATTTGCTTTATAAAAGAAAGAAATAATTTTTAATTATCCATTCAAACCATTTGAAAATGGTGCATTTTCCTCCAATCTTTTTGCATGTACTGGTTAGTTTTTTTCTCCTTTTCATATTGGTGTGATCAAACTGGAAGAACAAACTTATATGTTACTTTTTTAGCCTATCGTAAGTATTTTTCCACGTTACTACAAACTTTTTAAACACTTTATATTTGCTTCACAACATTCAACTGAAGGAATGTTCTAAAGCAATCCCTCATTGGACATTTAGGTAGTTTCTAATTTGTCACTAATATAAATAATACCATAATGCAAATCTTTTTTGAAAAAGCTTTTCTTGAGGTTTCAATTTTCTCCTTAGAACTTATTTTCAGGAGTGACAAACCAAGTTCAAGGATATGAACAGTTAAGGTTCTTAATGCACCTTGTTAAATGATTTCAAAAGAGTTGTTGTCCTTATGTCCCCTCCCAATAGCCACTGGAGTGTTCACTAAATTTAGCCTACGTCCTCTTGAATTAGGTATCTTTTATAACTTTGCAAAATTGGTAAATAAAAAATAATATTTTACTTTTCATTTCCTTCATCATTGCTGAGTTAAACATTTTGCTGTATGTTTAATTAGCTTTATTTTCTCTTATGAACTACCTATAATGATTTTTGTTTATTTATCTACTGGGTGGAGTTTTCACATTTTTAAATCAATTTGTACAAGGTTCTTTATACGTGAAAAGAAAAACAACTCTTGCTGATGTTTGTTACAATTTTCCACCGACCCTCTATTCCCATGCTGCTCACCTCAATGTGCTTTTAAACTTTAATGTTGTCTTGACTCGGATGTTGTTAAATATACATGAATTTAGGTATTTTACATAGTCAAATGTATTGAGCTTTCTTTATGATTTCTTCTAACATTTTTAAGCTTAGAAAGTCCTAACTCTCCATATGAGATTTTTATAACCATTTACTTATATCTTCTACTATGACCTAACTTTCTCATACATGACTCTTAAATCCTTTGGGGAAATTTATTTTGTATAATGTGAGGAGAAGAGTCAAACAGATTGCTTGTCTCCCTCATGCACCCAAACCTAACCAATTTTCCTAGAAAATATTATCAGATTTCCCATCCAATAAAAAATTAGTGGATAATATTCCCCTTTCCATTGATTCATGATTCTTTTTGTATCACATATATATTTTGGATACATATAACGTAAGAATTATTTCTGGGCCACCTAATCTGCTCTGTTGATTAGTCTATTCTTATACTAATGTTATATTATGTTAATTACCATTCTTTCATATCAGGTAGAGAAAGTCCTCTCCCATTACTCTTTAGTCCCCCAAATTTTATTATCTATCTATTGTTCATAATAAAACTTCAGAATACTTTAGATCACATTTTCAAAAATTTTCCATTGTCATTTACTTTGTCCGGAATTCTATTAAACACATAAGTTAGGGGGCTGGCCCAGTGGCGCAGTGGTTAAGTGTGCACGTTCCACTTCGGTGGCCAAGGGTTTGCCAGTTTGGACCCTGGGTGCGGACACAGCAACACTTGGCAAGCCATGCTGTGGTAGGCATCCCACATATAAAGTAGAGGAAGATGGGCATGGATGTTAGCTCAGGGCCAGTCTTCCTCAGCAAAAAGAGGAGGATTGGCAGCAGATGTTAGCTCAGGGCTAATCTTGCTCAAAAAAAAAACCACCACATATAAGTTAATTTAGCAAGAACTAGTATCTTTGTGATAGTCTTTTCATTCAGTTTTAGAATAGTCCATCTGAGAATCTATTTAGGCTCCAAAGAGGTGAGATCCCTTTTGGACTTGCATAACTTTGGCATGGAAGTATCATAACATCAATTTATTTAGTTAAAAATGAATATCAAGTAGTGAATAGGAAAGGGATGCTAGCCCAAGATGTGCCCCTGGTGAGCTGTGTGGACATGGACCATTTCTTTGACCTTCTCTAAGCTTGTTTCCTCACCTGTTAAATGGCCAGAATATCTAATCTGCTTGTTTCACAAGACCAGGGGAAATAAGAGATGTGAAAGTAAATGAAGGCATGAATGCTACACAAACGTGGGGGGTAGGGGCTATTACAAATACCAAAGGCAAAGAGTGTTACCTTTGGTGAGTAGTGGGCCAAACTACTGAAAAAAGAAAATCAGGCTTGAAATTTTGACTTGCCTTTTCCCAAGATAAAGAACCGCACAGTCATGTTGACAAATATCCAGGAGAATCCCAAGAACTGAACAAGATTATACATGAATAGGTATCCTTTCTTCAAGCTTGTAAGAGCTGAAAAGCAAAGCAAGGCAAGAAGGTGTTCAAAGCAGTAATCACAGCAGGAGAGGGGTATATGGGGCAAACCCAGATGACTTCATCCCTCTTTCCTACTTGGGTGCCCTAAGCTCCCACACAAATACCTGGCCCAGGTCTGAACCAGCCTGGGCTCCCGGCCCCAGAGAGAAACAGATAAGGAAAAATTATGAGGAACATTGTACTCTAAGCTATGTCTTCAGTGATCTTTCCTGTCACAGCCTTGAAGGGTAAGTATACAGACATCATAAATCCAAGAAGAAAAAAGAAAAATTGCCCCTGGCAAAGAATGACCAGCTCAGGAGGCATTAGAGGAGGGAAATAAAGTTACAACCAGCTCCTGCCCTTGTCAATCTTAATATAACCTACAGTTTCTTCTTTGCTGGAATTTTTTAAGGTCATGCAGGTCAAACTAGCTCAAAGAGATAGACACAGTAATGAAAAAAAAAAAATCCTGATATTTGATTATATAGTCATTCAATCAAGTATTAACTGAACACCTACAATGTGCAAGGTGGTATGAGGGGAACTACTGGGATTTAAAGATGGTTAAGACATGATGCTGCCCTCAAAGAGTTTACAATCTAAAAACCATAACACAAGATGGAGAGAGACAGGTAACACCTTGTGAAAATTCAAGGTGAGAAAATGACATTAGCTGGGGAACTGGGACTCAGGCAAGTCTGCATGGGTGAGATGGTATCTGATCTGGGCTTCGAAAGATGGGTAGAGTGAGGATAAAACCAAAGGAGGAAAATTATAAACTGAGAGGCAAGGGAATGGACATTAATCTTGTCTGTAGCATAAGGTTCGTGAAGACATAGCCAATTACAGAGTTAAGGAAGGAGTAAGGAGCTTAGACAGAGTCCTGGTTGAGTCCAAGAAGCAGGGTAAACGCAGGGACAATTCTCCAAGAGAAGAGCTAGGGAGTTCAGATTTTGCTGCTACATATTTATTCCTAGGCTACAGATACTTTACATACACACTTCATTGATGCTCAGTTAATCACGGTAAATAACATGGTCAATCAAAAGAAACCTTATCCTAAGGAGCCAAAAAAAGTCAGACTTTTAACAACATCTAACTAATTAAAATTTTTTCTTCAACTACAAAAATTTATTATACTTCCCCATGATAAAGAAATTCTTTCACCACTAAACTATGAATTTAGATTAAAAAGAGTTAAAGCTTTAACTAACATCCTAAAAATCCATATATATGAATTTTTACATATTTTTGAAGTTTATCCCTCTAAAACACTAAAAAATTAATTTAAGTCTCAAATTGGCCTTTTCATGTTGTTGTTATTCTTTACCTCCACTAATCCTCTCCCCTTCTTTGCTTTTCTAAATGAGTAGTCCTCTAAATTAGTAGTTATTCAAATCTTTTTTAAAGAAACTTCACTGAAAATCCCAATACATACAACACCAAAGCAGAGCTGCTCTGACTGAAGTGGACCTGCTTTCTCTTATCCCTCCAAAGCATCTCTGGGAACCCCTGGGGCACCATGGAATAGAGTTTGAAAACCAGTGCTCTAAAGCTTTACCCTTCCCAACTTATGGCATGCCAACTAAGGACCACTAAAATCTGAAAAAGCTCGATTTAGGACAAATGAGGAACCCTTATTTTATTCTGCTTCTCAGTGTTAGTTTTACAAACTTTCATGGTCCTCCCTCGAGAATGCAAGCTCTTAGAGCTCAGGCACTATGATGAATTCATTGGCTCCACACCTCAAGGGTCTAGTACAATGCTCCCCATATAGCATGAATTTAATAGATAGTTAGTGAATTTAATTTATGTCATCCAGAAGATAATACATTTACAGAGCTTCTTGTTTATAGGTGGGGTTGGACAGATAGAAATGGATTTTTTAAGTTGGCAACCACACTAATCTGTGGCACAGCCCTTGAGATCTCTGTTGGGAAAAACACCAGGCTAGAAGGAGTGTAGCCTTGGGTCTGCATAGCATTTTCACATGTCTATGCAGGACTCGCTGCCACCTAACATTAGGCCAGTCCAAGAGACTAAGGTTCTACCAGCCCTGGTGTACTCAGATGATGTCAGACGCCAAACAGCAAGGATTCTGATGTGGGTGTGCACAACTTAAACACTGAACATTAAGGATTTCTCATCAGCTCAGCTACACAATCACACTCATACATACCTCCATCTCTATCTCAAGTTAACTGGTAACTACCACACCACAGGGGCAACTTACTTTCAGGAGAGCCTTGGCTTTCCAGTCTGAGTTTATTTAGGCGTTCTTCTTCCTAGAATTTGGACAGAAGTTTTCCAAGAACACAAGTTAGAACTCCCAGATGCTTGCAAAAGTCCACATGCTAGATAAGTGATCTGACTCCCTCAAAGCCACCTCCTCCAATTACATCCATGCTTTACTGGGAAAAATGTCCTAGTTCATGATGCCGAAAAGTCTGACTCTTCCCTACTGGGTAGCACCGGCATCACAGAATGCCCATCCACTGCTCACAGGAATAAACCAATCAGCTGGCTTCCAAACTACAAAGCGGGTAGTCTTGGAATCTTAGAGCTGGAAAAGACATCCAGAAGATTTGTCACAGTTGTAAAAACAAAATAGAAATTTAAGGCAGGAAATAGATTGCTTTTTTATTTTTTAAGACTTCTAGATTTTTAGCATAATTTTTCCAGAAGCTAAAATCATGAATCCAATAGTATGAATTCATATTAGGTTAATTCAGATACAGATGGATACATATACAAATATTTATAGATATACGTATATGCATAGGTGTGTATACACACATATAGTTCCTTGTTCTGTCAGCTGAGAGGGCCTAGTAGCAATGACACTCCAGTAGCAATGAGCATACCTAGAGCCCAGATTTGGTTTCCACTACCATTCTCCAATAAAAAGAACAGAACCCCTTAAAGAATGGGTGTTTCTAGGGCTAGTGCAGGGAATATACAATATAAGCCTAGAGCAGCTTATAGTGCTAGAAATTAAGGAAGTGCCCCCACCCCCCCCAAAGCCCAACAATGATGGAGTTTTGTCAAAGAGACAAAGAGCCAACTGGAAGAGCTTCCAATGGCCAAAGCTGGAACAATTTGAGCAAGAAAATAAATAACACAGTATTGGATTATAACCCAAATCATAAAATATTCATGAGTCCATGCTGATATAAATAAATGGGAGAAAATAGACAAATCTCCCAAGCAGAATTCCAACTAAAGTATGTCGATACTCCACCCTAAGGATGGAAAGCATAACTCCTCGCTCCTTAAGCATGGGCTACACATAGTGACCTCCCTCCGAGAGTATACATAAGGAAAGGGAGGGAGTAACATTACAGTGGAGAAACATGACAAATATTACCTTAGGCAGATGATTAAGATTAATAGAGAATGAAATTAATTAATAGAGAATGAAATTAATAGAGAATGAAACTTCTGTGGTCTTTTCCCCAAAAACCCATCACCCTAGTCTAATCATGAGAAATACATCAAACAAATCCCAATTGAGGGACAGGCTACAAAACACATGACTATTATTTCTATAAAACCATGTCTCCAAGTCTTCAACTGAATTTGTAACTTTGTTCTTATTCTATCAGACCCTGATAGCTATTTGAGGTGGCCCAAATATCTTGTGTTCCTCATGATTTCTGTCTAGATCCCAGGGTCCTTACTGACCTTGGCTCTGAGCTCCATTTCTGCATCAGACTCGTCCAGCCAGCGGTCAAAGTCAGGGGCCAAAAACAGTGGGCGCTTCTCCTGCTTGGTGAGTCTTTCCCACCACTGACTCACCTTCTTCTGTACCGTAATGTTTACCTGCCTCTGGGTCAGTTTGTAAACCGGCTAAGAGAGAAAGTGAGAATGTGAGAATGCCCTCTCCTTCCCATCCCTCACTCCTTCCCCTGAAATTGCACCAAGTCAGTGCGGCTATACAGAGAATCTGCATGGCATGCTTATCCCTCTTCCTTCTCTGTTCCTACAAGTCCTGACACAAAGAGAACATGTGGATCAAGGGTTGATATAGGGAAGAACTGGTAAGAACAGCACTGTCTTTCTCCGATTCCCCCAATGAATGACACAGGAGGAAATCAGAATAACAAAGGCAGATAGTTCCTAGTTATCCTAGAGGAAACTAGCATGAACCTCCTGCCAGATCTATATCATGCAAGGTACTGCATCCAATCTCTCTCTCAAGTGCATCCTCACTTTCCAAATTTTCCTCCCATGAAGGGGACTGAAAGCAAATGGTCAACGGTCCTGGCAGAGCGACCCCCTGTTTTACAAAGGTCTAACCAAGGCCAGAACTGCACTGGATCAGTTACACCTTTTTCACAAGGGTCAGCCTAGGAAGTCTTCCCAACTAAACTCAAATTCTTAGATGCTGTTCCAGTTCATCATTCCTCCACATGGCCTGTCCCTGTCTCCAAAGCAAGAACCATGACAGATTCTCTACCCCTTAAACCATTGCTGACTATTAAAACAAATAAAATAACTGAGCCCTCCTGCAGAGAGAGATCAACATGCTCAAGCCTGCAGAGATAAGAGCGTAATTTCAGAAACTGAAATATGCCAGCTGTTGGATTCTCTTCCTTCCTGTTAGAGAAGCTTCCTCAAGTTCTGAGAGAAGGGAAACTTCAATTATACTTCCAGCATTCTTTCTAAAGATCAGCTGCCTCCACCTTTTCTGATTTCTATTGCCCCTGTGGTAAAGTCACATGAAAGTAACACTGTGGCATGAGCTTCACTTACCCTATATAACTCTGCTCTCTATAGGTGCCATATTCCTCTGTCATCAGTAAAAACCAGAGACTATCGGAGCTGGAAAGGATGACTAGAGATCACTTAGTTCAACTCTTCATTTAACACATGAGGAAACTGGAACTCAAAGAAGTGAAGAGACTTTTCGCTCTGCTAATAAATGGCAGAGCCCAGATTCACTTCAGGTTCCCCGACTTTCCCATTCCTCTGCTGCTAAAACCTGAGCTCTGCTCCAAATAAAGGACATATTGTCCTTTGGTTTTTATCTTCTCCTTTCCCACAACCCCTGCTCCCCATTTCACTAAACTACTGGTATTTACTTCCTAAAATGGAAAGGGAAGTGAGAAAGGAAATAACATACCTCTGGCTTCACAAGGTCTAGGAACTCCAGGTGAAATTCATAGACATTGTCTCCTTTGGCACCGTGTCCCTGAGCTATAAAGAAAGAAAAGTCGGTTACTGTGAACTTGAGCAGAGCAAGGCCATCCAAAAGCTTGGTGCGGTTCTTTAAAAATTACACAAATATTAATGGGTGCTGCCAAAATGAGTAGGGGCTTGTGAACAGAGGTATTCAATAGCTAGACAAGCTAAATCCTGGACAAAAGGTTCTCTCTATACATCCTTCCTGATGATCAGTTCCAGAGTATTTACTTAATCTTCCAATGCGGCCCTGATGATACCCAGTAGAAATAATAGGCAGGAAAAAGAATACAGGATGCAAAACCAAAGGTACCCCATAGATAAAAATTTAACTTTCACATTTACTTTGGCAATGAATCCAGAGCAGAGAAAAATCAGGTAGATGTATTATCTTGGCTGCAGTTAAGAAAAGTTGCAGGGTACACAGAAATGCTGGATTGTCTCAAAGAAAGCTCTGAATCTAAAACCTCCTAACCAGAGGCAGAAAACGGAGAAGCTGAATTCTCCTTTAGTACATCCCAAATGGAACAAAAAAGAGAAATAAAATTTTCTCAGTTCATTCCTAAGAGAGGAAAAGTAGAACTGGGAGGAAAGTCCCGGGGTTGACCATTATGCCATCCCTGTGCCCTGACATGGCTCCTTTCCCCAAACCAAGCAGACACTAGGCCTAGGTGCCAGTGACTGCTGGATATCCCTTCCCCTCTCTGACTTGTCTATCACTTGGTTCCCTCCTGGGATTCTCTTTCCTCATCTGGCCATATGTGGTATAACTTGCCTAATATTTGCTACAGGTGGCTATTGTTCTCTAAAACCACAAATTCTTTAAGGTAGAACAGTCTACAAGCTCCAAATGGCAAGATACACTTTTATCATTTTAACTTCCTTTCAGATGTATAACTCCCCAAAAAATCTGAGCTGCTACCACACTGCTCTCAGCTTGAAAAGTACATACAAAAGCCAGGCTGTGCTTTCGATGCAAGGTAGATGGAACCTCACGTAAAACAGAAACTCTTCAATACCCCATAACCTGTCACTTAGAAATGACATTCCAAGGAACAAGGAGAGAGAGAGTAGGGAGAATGTCCCCTCCGCACTGGGTGACAATGAATCCACACCTACCCTCTCAGGCACAGCAGCAAATCTGCTGATGAACTGAGCAGAAAGGAGATGGAGGTAGATTCACAGAATCAAAGACTGTTGGAGCTGGAAAGGCTTTAGCTATGCATCACCTAGTGTGCAGTATTTCTTGAACTGATCTGTAAGTGTAATATCAGGGAGCCAAAAAGCCTCATTAAGAAAGTTTCTATTTTTTGTTTTCATTATAATCTGAGGAAAAAAAAGCAGCAGCATATTCCAGATCATCTAGATGGCTACTTTATAACCAAGTACTGCCACACAAGTTCAGTGGCTGCCTTTGCATCTGTGTTCACAGCTGCAACGGAGCTGTCACTTAAAGTGACCATATTTAAACTCTTAACATGTTTCTCAATCTGGGGTCCATGGTCCTGGAAGATCCTGAAGACATATTCTCAGTTGTCCATGGGTCTGAAAGTTTGAGAAACACAGATTATAACGCAATACCCTCATTTTATAGGTCCAGAGAAGTCAGTAAGTTGTCTGAGGCAGTAGCAGAATTAGAGCTAGAAAACAGATCTCCCAATCTCTAGTCCAGGATTCTTTTTCACTATATCTACTGCCTCTCCAAGAGGAGAGCAGGATTTTAAACAAATTCTTTGACTTTTCTAATCAAATATTTCAAAACAATCTAGATCCCAAGACTATCAGAGAGGTGAGCATCAATAGAAAGTGAATAAAACAAATAGACAAAAATAAAAAGAAACCAACACCACACTCCTTAACTATGTAGAGAGCTGGGAGCATTTGCCGGGATACTGACCTTTGAAATGCAGCACATTTTCAGTGATGCTTATGGCAGGATTCTGTGAAAAGAGACCAAGGATGCAAGAAGGGCATTTTAATGAGGATAAAAATGAAATTAAAACCAGGGGCTTACTTTCCTCCATCCTTCCCCCTTGGAGAACTCGATCTCCTACCCTGTGCCCCACCCAGAGAATATATGTAGTTGTTGATTCACACCTCTGTGTGAGGCTTCTCTATGTCTCTCTGTATCCATCTGAGATTGCAGGCTCCTGCAAGAACGACCCTAAACTGCTCTCACTGTGCAGAACAACCAGATACTCAGTCAGTCCACCCTGAAGATGGCAAATGGCGCAACGTGCTATCTGAGGTGTTATGGGGGAACACACAGATCTCTAAGACTCCGTCCCTGAGCTGTGGAGGCAGAGAATTTAGTGGAACAGATGAGTCATTTCCTGCGAGTAAATATCAAATAGTATTAAATAATGTATGCTCAAGACCAAAAGAGTAGTAAAAAGAAGTAATTGTTACAGGCGTTTGGAAGAGTGCGCACAATAGGAAGAGAATGGTTGGGCATCACCAAAAGTGAGACCTATGCTGCAACGTGAAGAATAAATTAATTCCAATAGGTGGAGGGAAGGGCGGAGGATTACAGGTGGTTGGATGAAAGTGAAACATGCAGTGCCTTAACCTCAGGCTCCACACTCTAGCTTCAACAAAACCAAGGCTAAAAGAGATCAAAATTCTCCAAATTGCTCCTTTATTCCCAGAATTTGCTACATGCGTTTAACAGTATAATTCAGAGTGAAACTATTTAATCCTTTTCTTCAGCGGATGAGAAACAACTCACCTCCTGTCTCCCAGCTCAACGTTGATAAGCAAGAAGCAGCATGTTTCCAGTGCCATAACTAGTTCATTTATTTCTCTCCTGCGGACTCAGCTCTCTGTGCTCTATCATGCATCAAAGGAAACCAACGAGAGAGAGAAGGTTGGAGAGCGGGTATACTAGCGGGCAGTGGGAGCCTAGATGCTCTACTCATAGCCAAGTGTTAGGAAAAGGGGAAGAATGAAGGCTGGAGGGGCAGCACGTGAGCCACACTTTATGTTAAGAATGTTCCCAGTGAGAGAACAGACCTCAGGCTAAGAAGCTCACCCAAAGGAGCGAAAAATCTAGACGACCCCTGTGGCAGGAAGAGGGAGTCAGGGAACCTCTTCAAAAAGGACTACACTTCCAGGGGCACGGTTGCTCATCCACGGAAACGGGGTCTTTGATGTAAATATTATCATAAAAGCTCGAGCTACGGCATGTCTTAACAGTAAACTTCCTACCTAGGTCACTTCTTGCCCAAATCTGTGTGCTCTCCATACCCTAATTCACTTGGAAGAAAGAGCAGGTTTAGGGGCCCGGTTTAATCTCTTCAGACAGATAAATGTGTGCAACCACGGTGTAAGTGTCTAGCACAAGCCCAGGAGTTCACTAAGCATTTCTGTGAGCCAGATTTCAGATGCTAACTTGGCAATTATGGGACAGCTCCTGCCCAGCAGTACCCTGGGCACGTCAGGTTCAGTTTCTCCAAAGGTGGTGGTAGTGGAGGAATATATTTCAGTAAAAAAAATGCTTATGCCAGAAAAAAGTTCAAAACTGAATAGGAAGAGACTCTGAAGCACTTAAAAAAAATTAATATCAATATTTATAAGTGAGATTGGCCTATAAATTACCTTTCTTATATTTGCCTCATAAAATAAGCTGGAGAGTGTTCCCTTTCTCTCTTTTAAAGGTTTTTCCTTTTTCTCCCCAAAGCCCCGTGGTACATAGTTGTATATTTTAGTTGTGGGCCCTTCTAGTTGTGGCAACTGGGACGCTGCCTCAGCATGGCTTGATGAGCAGTGCCATGTCCGCACCCAGGATCGGAACCAGCGAAACCCTGGGCCGCTGAAGCAGAGCTTGCGAACTTAACCACTCGGCCACGGGGCCAAGCCCCCGTCTCTCTCTTCTCTGGAAATGTAAGTGGAAGTCTGGGATGGTAGCCAGCCTTCAAGATGCCCCCCAGGATCCTCTCCCCACTATTTACACTCTTGTGTAGTCCCCTCCCAAATGACGTCAGGGATGATCTGTATAAGCAACAGAATACAGTGGAAGCAACAATGTGACTCCTGAATTTAGGTCATAAAAGGCATTGCAGCTTCCATCCAGGCTTGTTGGGCCCCTCACTCTGGGCAAAGCCAGACACCAAGGCAGGAGAACACTCAAACAGTCACATGGAGAGGCCTATGTGGAGAAATAACTTGTGGGCACCAACTTGCCAATAGGTGAGTAAAACATCCTTGAAGTGGATACTCCAGGCCATCATATGGCCTCAACCACAACTGACATCTGACTACAACCTCATGAGAGAACCCACAACAACCCAACTGAGTCCTTCCTGAAGGACTCACAGAAACAGAGAGATAATAAATGATTATTGTTGTTTTAAGCCACTACACTGTTGGCTGATTTGTTATGCAGCAATAGATAACTAATAAAACTGGAATTACTTCTTTAAATATTTGGTGGAACTCTCCAGTGAAGCCACTTGAACCTGGAAATTTTTTTTTTCTTTTTTTTTTTTTTTTTACAGATTTTATTTTTTTCCTTTTTCTCCCCAAAGCCCCCTGGTACATAGTTGTATATTCTTCGTTGTGGGTCCCTCTAGTTGTGGCATGTGGGACGCTGCCTCAGCGTGGTTTGATGAGCAGTGCCATGTCTGCGCCAAGGATTCGAACCAACGAAACACTGGGCCGCCTGCAGCGGAGCGTGCGAACTTAACCACTCGGCCACGGGGCCAGCCCCATGGAAATTTTCTTATGGGAAGATTTTTGACTACTGATTCAATTTATTTAATGGTTACTGTGCTATTCAGGTTCTCTCTCTTTGACAGAAACTATCTTTCTTAGAATTTGACCATTTTATCTGATGTAAAATTATTTAATATTCTCTTCACTGTTTAATGTCTGTAGCTTCTGTGGTTGTCTTCTTTTTCATTACTGATATGGTTTGTGTCTTAATCTTGTCAAGAAATCTGTCCATTTTAATTGTCTTTTCAAGAACTAATTTTTAGTTTTATTGATTCTATCTCTGTTTTTTATTTTTGCTCTTATCTTTATTATTTCTTTCCTTCAACTTTCTTTGGGAGAATTTGCTATCTTTTTTCTACTTTCTTGAAATGGATTCATAGGACATTAATATTCAGACTTTACTCTTTTCTTTTAATTAATGCTGTTAAATATAAGCATTTAAGAATATACACTTCCTGCCAACTCCTACTTTGGTTGTATCTCTCAAGCTTTGAAAGCAGTATTTTCACTATCATTCTATCTAAAACATTTTCTAATTTCCATTATCATTTTTTTCTTGAAACATGGGTTATTGAGAAGTGTTTAACTTCCAAGCTTAAAAGATTTTCTAGTTATTTTGTTATTAATTTCTACCTCAATTGCACTGTGATCAGAGAACAACCTCTGTATGATTTTAATCATTTCAAATTTGTAGAAACTTGTTTTAGAAAGCAGTATACAGTCAATTTTTGTAAATGTTCTGAGTGAACTTGAAAAGAATGTGCATTCTAGAGTTGTCAGATGCAGTGTTCTATATATGTCCATTAGGTTTACTGTTTATTACTTGTTCACATAATCTATATCTTTACTGATTTTTGTCTTATTATCTCAATTATTGAGAAATCACACTATTGTACTCTTGTCTATCTCTTCTCGTACTTCCATTAATTTACATATTATCAAGGCCATATTACTAGGTACACATAATTTTGATATTGTTATATTTTCCTGATGAATTGTATCTCTATGATCATGAACTGACCTTTTTATTTTTAAAAATATATTTTTGCCTAAAACTCTTATCTGATATCAGCATAGCTATACCACAGGGATCTGCATTTGCTTTTGCCAGGTACCTAGGGACCTACCAGTTGAGACCACTTTAAACTAAATTCATGGCTTGAGAGCTTCTAGATCTCCAAAATTGCATAAATTTAGGCTGTATAATCTTTTGAGAGCCAACTAATGGTTTTAACTCCTCAAGGACTTTTTCCTCTACTTTGCTCAGTGCTAAGGCATCTGGGGATAGGGAGGTGGGATAGATTTACTTCTAGCTCATCCTTCCCTTAAGCATATAGTTCTCTCAAGTACAGTTTACGGGCAGAAGGGTTTCCTATTATATATTGTAGCTCTGGTGGGCTTTGATCTGACTTCTATCCCCTGAACTCTGTCAGGCTATCAAAACCAAAGTTCAAGTTTACTCAGTTGAGCAAATATTCTTAAGGTAAAAGCAGTTTCAATGTTTAGCTTACCTCTCTGACTTTCCACTTTAATTTCTAGCTTGTTAACTCTTTGATGACTTGAGGATTTTTATTCAACACTTTCAGTCGTTTTTAGTAGAAGAGTTGATCAGCACAATCTAGCCCATCTTTTACTAGAGACGGAATTGTGCCTTTGCTTATGAAAGAGGAGTGGTTAGCAAAAAGGGAAAAAGGTGGCTTTGAAGTCAGATGGACCTGAGTTCAAATTCTAGTTATATCACTTTTTTTTTTTTAAAGATTGGCACCTGGGCTAACAACTGTTGCCAATCTTCCTCTTTTTTTGTAAGGATTGGCACCTGGCCTAACGACTGTTGCCAATTTTTTTTTTTTTTTCTGTTTTATCTCCCCAAACTGCCCCTTGTACAACACAGTTGTATATCTTATCTTAGTTGCCGGTCCTTCTAGTTGTGGGATGTGGGACGCCGCCTCAACATGGCCTGACGAGCGGCGCCAGTCCGCGCCCAGGATCCAAACCCTGGGCCGCCGCAGCTGAGCACCCGAACTTAACCACTCGGCCACAGAGCTGGCCCCCCACTTTTTATTTCTATCACTCACTTTGAAATCCACAGCAACTGTCATCATTTTTAAAACAATAAAACCAATTATTTCACAAGATTGTTGTGAGAATTAAATTATAAACATACAAAGAGTCTGGCAACTAGTAAGCACTCATAATCTAGTTGCTTTTCTTCCTGTGACTAGAATGCCCTTCTAGGCTTCCATATCTATTGAATACTCTTCATCTTTCAAAATCCAAGTCAAATGTTAATCCCTCCTCCCTCCTACTCATCACCAACATCAGATTCAAACCTTCCTTACAACACTATCTGATACATATCACACTGTCCTGTAATTTAGTTTATTGCTTTACCTGCACTCTAAACTTGAGTTTCTTAATGGCAGGGACTCTGTCTTATTTGTCTCTGAATCCCTAATGCCTCAATAACTGTTCAGTGAACCGAAATTAAATCAATTCACTCTATTTGCATTATTTCAGGCAAAACTACAGAGTTCAATGAACTATCTGCTACCTAACCCTTTAGACAAAAGTTTCCTTTCTCATTCAAATTGTTAGTATTTATCTTCGAGCACCGGCACATGTAACTCATATACGCACAGGAAAGAGTTAAGATAGCTGCTGTGAGGCTGCTGTCTTTAAAAGGGACCATTTCCAAGATGAGACTTTAGCTGGCTTTCCTCCATCCCCTAACGGAGGGAGCTGGTTCAGTGTACCTAGATCGTGCCTACAACGTAGTTTATGGTGAACACTAGCTTTCCTTCTGGGACTCTAGAATTTTGGTACATGCTAGGCAGAGGGTACCTAAGTAATCAGCCTCCAATAAAACCATGGGTGCTGAATCTCTAACGGGCCTCCCTGAGCAGAAACATTACACACAAATAACTGCATTTTGCATTGCTGGAGAAACGAGCACACTCACGTGTACCCCCTCACAGGAGGAAAGCGGATGAGGAGGCCTGTGCATAGACTTCTGTGGATTCCACTTGTGTTTTTTTTCCTTTGCTGATCCTGTTATACATCCTTTAACTGTAATAAACCTTACCCATGAGGACAACTATATGCTGAGTCTCATGAATCCTTCTAATGAATCACCAAACATGTAGGTGGGTATTAGGGACCCTCCATAACAGTGTCTATTTTTAATGTGATTCGTCTCACTCTAACATTTTATCTTGAAAAATTTTAAATCTATTAAAAAATTGGAAAAAAATAGTACAATGAATACTCATATTCCTTTCATCAAGTGATTACATTTAGTCACACTTGCTCTTTTTTTTTTTTTTTTATTAAAGATTTTTATTTTTTCCTTCTTCTCCCCAAAGCCCCCCCGGTACATAGTTGTATATTCTTCGTTGTGGGTCCTTCTAGTTGTGGCATGTGGGACGCCGCCTCAGCGTGGTTTGATGAGCAGTGCCATATCCGCGCCCAGGATTCGAACCAACGAAACACTGGGCTGCCTGCAGCGGAGTGCGCAAACTTAACCACTCGGCCACGGGGCCAGCCCCCACACTTGCTCTTTTTTTTTAAAAAAGATTTTATTTTTCCTTCTTCTCTCCAAATCTCCCCGGTACCTAGCTGTATATATTTTTAGTTGTGGGTCCTTCTACTTGTGGCATGTGGGACACCACCTCAGCATGGCCTGACAAGTGGTACCATGTCCGCACCCAGGATCTGAACCTGCAAAACCCTGGGCTGCCGAAGCAAAGGGTGCAAACTTAAACACTCGGCCACTGGGCTGGCCTCCACACTTGCTTTTTATATGCACTTTTTTTCTGAAGCATTTCACAATAGCTTGCAGACATTATGACATTTTACCCCAGATATTTCAGTACGCTTCTCCTATCAATAATGACATTCTCTGACATAATTGCCAGTTTTCTCATACCTGAGGACAGTCATTTTATATCATCTAATAAACAGTCTATATTCAAACAATTGTCTGAAAAATGCTTAATTGTTTCAGTTATCTTTAGAATGCAAGAAACCACCTCAAAACTTGGTGGCTTAAAACCACCTTTTTTTTGAGGAAGATTAGCCCTGAGCTAACTGCTGCCAATCCTCCTTTTTTTGCTGAGGAAGACTGGCCCTGAGCTGACATCTGTGCCCATCTTCCTCTACTTTGTATATGGGACGCCTACCACAGCATGGCTTGCCAAGCGGTGCCATGTCCACACCCAGGATCAGAACCAGTGAACCCCGGGGCCGCCGAAGTGGAACGTGAGAACTTAACTGCTATGCCACTGGGTCAGCCCCAACACGTTGCTTTTAAACTAATAGTAGTTGAAACGATGCCTGAGAATTACAGGTGCAAAATCCCAGAAAAACCTAAAACTCAACTGGGGAAAAAAATTTATTTTTTCCCCAAAAATAAAGGATTTCTCTCTCCAAAAGAAAATTCTATTTTTTCCTCCACCTTTACATTTCTTTATTTTAACTATATTTCAAACATACACCTTCATATTTTTAAATATACGAAATATGATTAACATGTGTTCATGTTTCTTAACTAAGAGGTTGGATCTTTGAAGAAAAATATAAGTATGATGCATTCTTTCATTTGTCCAACTAATGCTTAACTAAATACTTAAAGAGACTATCATAACACATGTTCTGAACTTTTCTGATTGATTGCTGGAAGAACCCTCTCTAGATGGAGACTTTGGTCCCCATCTACAAAGATTTGTTTGCTTTTTCCTTTTTTATTAAAACACCCTGGAGCACAGTGGAGGAAGACAGCACGGAACATCTAGTCATTCTGTGACGCAAAAGTATAATTCAGCCTGGTTTAACACATTAAATGACACACTGTGTCATGTCACAGCCTATTTAAAGGTATTCTGGCCAGTATTGTCTTTATCTTTCAATGGGAAAACAGGTTTATACTCCAGAAGCAAAGATTAAATTCAACAAATTCAAGTCCACACTCGAAGAGGGCCTAGTTTTGCAAGACAATATACCAGATACGCTGGACAGGTCCAAACATAAAGGCCTGACTTAGAGGCAGAGGGAGGTAAGGGAAGTGAAGGCACTTCCAAAGGGCCACAGATGTCAAGGAGAGTAGGGAGTAAGGATGACTGCAGAAAGAACATTCCAGACTGAAAACTCGGGTTCCACAAAGACTGAAATCCTGGATGATTCGGACAGAGACATGGGGGTACACAGGTCCTGAGATCTCTACCACTGACGAGGCCTCAACCTGTTCACACGTAGGGGGCCAATGAGATGAAACAGAAACGCTCAATTTAACTTAAGCCCATTTTCAAGTTCTCTATGCAACTCAGCAAATCTGAGCTCACAGCCTTCAGAACGGAGGGGAAAATCACTTCTTCGAGGTCTTCTAGACTTACTAAAACGAACAAGAATGATTTCCACCACGGAACGGTTGGGAGGTGGGTGTGGCCCCTCTGAAGCAGCGGCGGACCTTGTGAGGGTCCGAGGGGACTGGCCGGACCTCTCAGGCCAGCGCTGAGCGCCCAGCCACGGCCCAGCCAGCCGCGGTCACACCGCACCCGCGACCCAACGAGCTCGTCCCACGCCTCGAAGGGCCTCGGCAAATCCGAACTCCAACCACCAGGCCTCCAGGGCTGGGCTTGGGCACCATCAGGCCGCAGCCTGGGAACAAAGAGGAGGCCCGGGGCAGCCTCCGAGGCCCGCGCGGGACTCCCGCAGCCCCGGAAAGTACCTGCAGCCCTTGGGGCCGGGGGTCTGCGGCCGGGCCTCGACGCCGGGAGTGCCCGGTGTCGCGGATCCCGTCTGCACACTGCTGGCTCCCCGGTACGCACCCGGACAGAGGGCGAGGGTCCCGGTGGGTCCCAGGAGCCGCGACCCCGCGCGCATCCCGCCGCCCGGCCCTGGCCTTTACCTGCACGTCACTCAGCTCCACGCGCAGATACAGCTCGCGGTGTCGCTGAGCCCAGTAGACGTGCGGCGTCAGCACCTGATTCTCCATAGCCACAGGGCCCAGGGAGCGGAAGACTGGACTCGCTGCACCTCGCTGCCTCAGATAGTACGCAGCTGGAGCAAGCCAAACGCACGCCGCAAACGCCCGCGCTCCTGACGGCCGGCAGCCGGCAGCCCCAGAAAGCTCCCAGCTCAGTGGGCCGCGCCTGCGCAGTGACCAAGCGGGGCGGCAGCGTGGGCTCCCGGCCTTGGCGCCAGCCCGACGGGGGCGCAGCGAAGCGGGGCCGGGCAGGGCGGAGCGTCTGCGAGCTTGTGGGGCCTCTGCTTGCCCAGGCCGCCTTGGGAGCTGGAAGCAGCAGGTGCACCGCACTTCCCTCTCCTTTTCAGGGCGATGATTAAAAATAAGCTTAAAGAAAAAACACGCTGGAGACTCATAAGGAACTGATCAGCATGGAGAAGGGGCTTGGGACTGGTGTCTAGAAGGTCCCTCCCAGTCACGTTAATTCAGCACTTACTGAGTGCCCCCTGACGTCCTGAAACCCTCAGTCTATTAAAAGAGACAAGTAGTTACAATGGCAAGTGGTGTGGGAAGAAGGTGGAAGAGTGTTCTGAGAGGCCAGAGATTTCCAGCGCTATCCCACAGAACTTGGCGCCATGGTGGAAATAGTCCACTCTGCGCTGTCCAATACAGTGGCCACCAGCCACATGAGGTTTTTGAGTACTTGAAATGTGGCTAATGAGAGTGAGAAACTGAATTTTTAATTGTATTTACTTCTAATTAAATAGCCGCATATTATAATGGCTATCCTATTGGACAGACCAGGAAACTTCTGTCTCTTAAAAGTAAGAAACCCAAACTAGAGATAACACTAATTTATGTCCAATTTAAATTGTATCTGTATCCACTTTCATCCCCAAGTTTGCTACAGGGAAATATGTAATGGGAAGCAACATTACTATGAAAACTAGAATTCTGAGACAAAAATGTAACTTGTAATTCAGTTCTGGTAGCACCCATTTATTTAGCAAAGTGCTGAGCACAGGGATCCAGAGATAAAGAGAAATGATGCCAGTTCTCAGGAAACGTTTAGCTTGGGTGGGAAGGATGGAATAAAATAATGAGAGTTTTAATATGGGGAGTGTGCTGAGCTGGCAAACAGGCAGGAAGGTAGGAACTGAGGGTTGTAGGAATCATGGGTGGACATTTGAGAGCTGGACAGTGAAATGTGAGGAAGAATTTGATAGAGGAAAAAGCAGAGGTAGGGCATTGGAAGCACAGGGCAGGAATCCAAAGGTGGAGATGTGGAAGATTTTGTGTACTGAGGATTAAGTGCATGGAGGAGAGAGGTCTCCCTGGATCCGGAAAGGCAGATAGAGAGTGGATTAGGAATGTCTTTGTTTGCTTCAACGAGATATTTGTACTGTATCCCAAAGACATATGGGAGCCAAGGAAGATTGCTAAACTGAACGTTACAGGCTCTTAATTAATACCGGCCCTGATATCAGTTCCCCTACATTGAACCCTGCGTAGATGGGGTTAAAACCAAAAGCATTCAACCCCGTTCCCTGCTTCTTTAGCAACACTCATATGTAAATATGTTTCTTTAACCTTGGACTCCCTGAGCTTTACAACCAAATAGAAGTTATAAATCAATCATTAGAGCCCAGAAGTCTGAAACAAACAACAAACAAACAAACAGGTGGCCTCAGCTCACACAAAAGTTTGGCTAATGGGGGGGAAGGGGGAGGGTCCTTGAAGTTTGTTACAGGGAAACTGATGTCCAGAGACTGTCAAAAACTGAAGCTTCCTACAGCCCAACTCCTTGGCTTCCTGGTACCAGAATCTGCCATATGCCATGGAGACAAACAACCAAGGATTGCTATCTGCGAATTCCTTTATCTCCTCCTTGAAAGCAGCCTCACAAGGCCAAATGCGGGCTGGTGGGAAAACGACAGCCAGCAAGGTCACAGGATTCCCCTTCCCCACATTCCTTGCAAACCTTTAAAACCCTTCACCTGTTTCTTAATGAGGAGCTAGCAATTCTCTTTTTTTTTCTTTCTTTCTGCTTTTTCTCCCCAAATCCCCCAGTACATAGTTGTATATTTTAGTTGTGGGTCCTTCTAGTTGTGGCATGTGGGACGCCACATCTAAATCTGAACCAGTGAAACCCTGGGCTGCCGAAGTGGAGCATGTGAACTTAACCACTCGGCCTCGGGGCTGGCCCTTGAGCTAGCAATTCTTAAGGCACTAGCCATTGCTTTACTCCCTCTGCCTGGCAAAGAAAGTAAAGCTGTTTTTTCCTGTTCACTGAAGACTCTGTTCTCGTTATCTGGGTTGGCACCAGATTCAGAGACTGAATTTTCAGCTACCTAGAAATTAACAAAATCAGTTATGTACCTGGCAGGCTGACCTGTCAGTGAGGAGGAATTGGTAGCAGGCAAACCACTTGGAGGTGATGCAATCTTCCAGGTATGAGAAAATGAAAGCAATAACTGTGATAGCCTTGAATTTTAAAAATGAAGCATTTTTTGAAATTATAAATGTATTTTTATTGCATTGCCTTAACTACAATGCAGATGCAATAGACAGCACTTTTTTAAAAAGCTGAGGTATAGCTTACATATAGGAAATGGGCACATTTTTAATGTTCAGCCCAAGCTGAATTTTACATACGTTTATACTTGTGTAATTAATTACCACCCAGATAAAGATCTGGAACATTTCCAGCATTCCAAAGTCTCTCTCATGTCAGTATACCTTTGCCCCCAATCCCTCCTCTCAATAATTACTATTCTGACTTCTATCATCATAAAGTAACTTTTGTCTGTTCTTGAACTTCATATAAATGGAATCTATGTACACTTTTGTGTCTGGCTTTTTTTACTTAACATAATGTATTTGAGATTTATCTATGTTGTTGTGTGAATGTGAATGGGTAGTTCATTCTTTTTTGGGTTTTGTTTGTCTTTGCAGTGTAGTATTTCATTGTATGAATATACTAAAAATTATTTACCCATTCTCCTGATGATGGATGTTTGCCTTGTTTCATTTTTAGCTATTATAGATTAAGCTGCAATGAACATTTATGCACCTGTCTTTTGGTGGATATCTCTTGGGTAAAAACCAGGAGTGGAATTGCTAGGTCGTATGGTTGAGCCTTAATAGATACTGCTAAGCAGTTTTACAAAGTGTTTTGATCAATTTACACTCTCACAAGCAATGTTTGAAAGTTCTAGTTGTTCTATATCCTTGATATTTTCAGTCTTTTTAATTTTAGCCATTCTGTGGGTGTGTAATAAAGAAATAAAATAATTTTAATCCAGCATATTTGAAACCTGAGGGTTATCTGCTGACCTCTATCCAAGGTGAAAGCTATTGATAAGCAAGGGGTTGAATCTTGACATTTTGCCTCTAATGCTCCATAAGAAAGGTCCAGTGGAAGGGAGTCTATCCAGCCTGGTTTGACCCCAGCTAACCTACTGGATGACTTCTCTGGGCCCAAGTTTCCATATCTGTCAAATGAGGGAGTTAGACTCAGTCCCCTCCAGTGTTCTTATCAGCTATTTCTAAATTTTCCTGCAAAGAGGCCAGCTATTGTGGACCCCCCTCTCCAGGGAAAATCTAGTAAGAAAAAAAATGAAATAGAGGAAAGAGTAGCATCCAGGTAAACTATAAAACTAAAGGATGGCAGAGGCGGTAAAAAGGCAGAACCAACTAGCACTGCCAAGCTGAAGTAGGTAGGACTGAGGGTTTTATGGTAATACTAGTCAAATGAAAATGCAAATTAAGCACTGTCTTTGAGTCCTACCTGCTCCATGCACCCTTCTCAGCCCCATTTGGCCCAGGGCCATCTCTCCCTTATCAGCCACACTGGCAAGGGGCTGACGAATCTCAGGCAAAAATGTCTGTCTGCACTTAGCTGCTGGCTGGCTCACCATTTGTTACCGAACCGGATACGTTTCTGCCCACTGCCCAGAAAGCCAAACACCGAGCCGACAAGATGGCAGCAGACAGAGGGTTTACTCACAAAGCAGTCACTTGAGGAAGCAAGAGTATGAGCCTCAGATTCGCTTCCCTGAAAATAGGGACTCAGGCATATTTATGGGGTGGGGGGGCAAGGTGGTCTGAAATGTGGAGGTAGGTGATTGGAGGTGAGGAGAGGTGAGGTAACTGATGATCTACACAAGCATAGTCAGACTTCATGCCTCTTCATAGGTCCCATGTTCACAAAATTATGGCCTTAACATGATCTGAGGGTGGAGTTTTTAGCCTTTTGACGTCAACAGGTCGCCCATCAGACATCTGCCCAGGGCCAGTTGATGAGTTGGCTGTCTCAACCAGCCTGAAGTGGACAAGGAGTTCTAATTCCTGACAAATAGCTCACACACCCATTACCGTGGTGACCCAGGCTCCAGGGCGATGTTATCTGTAGGAGCCTAGTGAGAGTCAGATAGCATATTGCCTGAGCAGCACAGTTAACAATGCACGGGTTAAACAGCTAAAAGCTATAATCAGTAATTGCAAAAAGGAAAGAACTTTAGTACCTAGATACTTAATCATCAATGGCTGTTTGCCGGTTTCCTAGTTATCAGACAGGCTAGACGACCCCCTGGGGAAAAACCCCAGCACAGGGGAAATAGACAGCCAGACCCTCTCCCAGGACCTCCTACAAATGACTAGGAAGTGGCACAACTAGAGGCTGATATTCAAGGCTTAATAGGAGTGATTTTAGAGGTGTTTGCTCCCAAAGTTAATTGGTCAAAAATTGAATTATGCACTCAGAATGAAGGGGGGCATCCAAAAGCCTTTGTCGCACATTTTATATACAAACTTTTCAAAGGCACACTGCATTAAACCCAGAAGCCCTAGAACATATGACTCTCCTAATTTATGCTTTAGTTGGAAACTTCCTTCCTGATATAAAAAAACAAATTCAAAGTAGTGTGGTTGGTTGGTCAGGGCAACCGTTAAGCGTAATAATGGAGGCTGTTACACAATTCTTTGAAAATAGTCAGCATGAAAGCAAAGGAAAAAGAGAATTAAAGACAACTCTTCTTGCTTTACAAGTTGAATCTTTTGAGAAGCAAAAAGGCAATTCTAAAAGTAAACTAAAGCCCACTCAGATGCCTCCCCATTGGCCCCCAGACAATTGCAGGTATTGCAAGAAACCAGGGCATTGGAAAAGACAATGACCCGCTCTTAAGAGAAGGGAAAATTTTAAAAATATCCCTACTTGCCTCCAGAACTCCCAGAGGCTCGTTTTTCTCCTCCTGAGGGGCACTTCTCCCTTAAATGATGGGGTCAGTCAATCCTCAGTCGTACCCCTGAACCTACCATTAAATTTAAAATAGAAGATCGGGAACTGGATATTTTAGTTGATACTGGTGCAACTTTCTCTACTATCCCTTCGAAGGATTTATCTCTACCTGTCACCTGTGATTCTATTCAAGCTGTTGGAGTCTCTGGGCAGCCTATTTCATTGTCCAAATCTCAGCCTACTCCAGTATCTTTAGGCCCCCTTAACACTCATCATGCTTTTCTGGCCTCTGATTATTCACCAGCAAACCTCCTCTTTGGCAGAGATTTGTTATGTAAATTTAATGCCACTATAAATTGTAATGAAAAATGTGTTTTTATCTCCTTGCCCTCTGGCCAAACCCCAAGTCTCCCACTTTCCTTGCTAGAAACTTGTCCTGATTTAAATTCTTCTGAAGAGGATGAGTCTTTAAAAGATGTCACAATCAGTTCTCGTCAAGATGGTGCTGTGAGCAGACGTTGAACTTGCCTCCTCCCACAAACACAACCAGGTTACAACAATTTTAGGAAGAATCACCCTGGATTGAAAACTGAAAACTGGATAAAAAGAACCCCCACAACAAGGGACAGTCCTGACGAAAGCAGAAGAGGCAGTAACTCTGGCCAGAGAGGAAAAAAGTCACCTTTGGGAGCAGCGGAGCTTCTCAGCTGGCCGGGTGGGAGCCAACCTAAGATACGTAGCCCTCCCTGGAGGAGTGAGGTCCGGAACGGGGGCGATACTGCTATAACCATCCTTCGGACTCAGCCCAACTGAGAGGGGGGGTCTTACTGTCTGGCTTTGCTGGCTATTAACTGCAGCGAGGACACCCCAGAAAAGCTATCCGCCGAAAGCCGAAAAGATCCGGGTCTTAAAGGGCCCACGCACAAACTCACTCATTGCAGCAACCTAAAATCACCAGAGAGAAGGCTGACTGTCCTTTGGTGAAACGAGACTCACCTGGTGGGCTCTGGGGGCATCTTGGTGAGAGGAGGATCTTCTCTGGAGACTGAGACATTGGTGGGGGCCGTTGTTCTGAGCTGGTCCAGGCGTGCTGATACGGACACGGGTGGGGGCCATTGATGTGCATCCCTTGGGCTGTTAGCCCAAGGGTCTGCCACACCCACTAGAGCACAGATTTAATCCAGTTCAGCCAGGGCAGGCAACCCGCACTAGGGACTGGCCCCACCTAACAGCAAGCCCTCAGGCTACTTTTCAGCCTGCATTGACTGAGTGCCTTGATCCTCTACAGGCAGGCAAAGGTGTCTGCCTCTGTGGGGCAGGGCTTGTGTGAGGACCAGGTGAACTGTGGGAGGCATTGGGGCAGAGGTGGGGGCCTCTGCAGTGTGGTGGTGGGGTATGCTCCAGGGGGTTGAGAAGTGTGCATGGACCAGGACTGTGCTGACAGTGTATGTGGTCCAGAGCGGGGTGAGGCTTATCAGCGGCAGAAGACTTGTGTTTCACAAATAGCCATAAAAAGGATCAGCCCCACCTTCCAAAGCCTGAAACAGCTGAGTGCCTCCATGCCAAGGGCTAGCCCCACTCAGCTGCACTCCTAAGAGAACTGACATCAGCCTTGTTGGCCTCAGGCCTATTACAACTGTATGCCCCTGAGCCTAGCAACCAGCTACACTGGGTACCAACCCACTTAAGAGGACAATTGCAATAAGAGTGTGCTAATAGGCAGGACCAAGATGGCGGAGTGAGTGGTCTTCTTTGTCTCTCCCCCGTCGAATCTACAACTAATTGGACATTCACCAATTAACAAAGGATATCCAGATAGCATCTCAAGATGCCTAAGAGTCTCGTGCTACTATACATCGGAAGGCAGATGGACTTCCCCCTGGGAGGAGGTGGAAATAGGTGAAAACTCTCCAACCCCCAACCCCCAGACAGCCTAGTTCCTGCAGGAGGCTCTCTTCCAGCGGACTACCCCATAGCATCGCCACACACCAAGGGCGGGAGTGTGCGCTCACCAATGGAGCGACAGTGGAAACAGGTGACAACAGCGCTACTCAAGCCCCCCGCGATTACACCTAAGCCCAGGGGGAATCCCCAGGGTCCTGCACCCACCGTCAGGGAAGGCCTCCACTCGCCATTAGCGGGGAGGCCCCGCCCAGAATCCAGAACAAAGGGAAGCTCCCGGCAGGCGGATTCCCCAGCACGGCACCAGACCGAAAGCTGCTGCTGGGCCCACGGTCTCCGGCACACGGGTTGGTGCAGGGGGCGCCCGGACTTCCCGTGGATGTGCTTGGGGACAGGGTTGGAGCTCCAGCTCCCGACTCTGCAGCTCAAGGGGCGGCTCCAGGGTCCGGCACCTCCCCCCCCCCAGCAGGGAAAGCCTCTGCTCTCCATTAGCTGGGAGGCCCCACCCAGAATCCAGAACAAAGGGAAGCTCCTGGCAGGCAGATTCCCTGGCACTGAAACAGACTGCCAGCTGCTGCTGGGCCCACGGTCTCCAGCGCATGGGTCGGTGCAGGGGGTGCCCAGACTTCCCGTGGATGTGCTTGGGGACTGGGTGGAGCTCCAACACCTTGCTCTGTGGCCCGGGGGGATGCTCCAGGGTCCCGCAACCCCCCAGCAGGGAGGGCCTCTGCTTGCCATTGGCAGGGAGGCCCCGCCCAGCATTCGGAACACCAGGAAGCTCCCTACAGCAGAATTCCCCACAAGGCAGCAGCTTACAAGCCACCGCCAGGCCCATGGACTCTGGCCGTGTCCCAGATGAGGCAAGGGGCTCCCAGATATCCCGTGAGAGTGGAGTGGGGCAGAGTGAAGCTCTCGTGAAACAGCTACGTAGCCCAGGGGGGAACTCCAGGTTCCTACAGCAGCCTCAGCGAAAGCCTCTGCACAGCACTAGTGGAGAGGTCACGACTGGCAATCGCAAGGCAGGAAGGCCCTGGGGCAAAAGTAGCACAGCTAGGTGAGCTAACGACAGACTGCAGAAGATACCCATAGCTCTGCTGGGACCTATAGTGGACAAGTGTGATCTTGTGGGCTCTGTTAGGGACAAAGCAGCAATTATAGGTGATCCTGCTCCTGGCTGCTGGGAAAGCCCACAACACCACTGCAGACCACAAGGAGGGAGCGTGTCTAAGTGGGCTGCAACAGTAGGCACCAGCAGCCTGAGGCCCCCTTGCGATTGCCCCCACAACCGATGAGGGACCCCACAGGACCACTGTGACTACGAGGAGGGGTCCAGGTCCAGTCAGTAACAGCTGACAGGGTTCCTGGTTGGTGCAGTCTAAACAGCTGCCCCACACACACACACCAGTCGCAACAAGGGCAAGCAGCGACTAAACTCTATCTCTATGCAGAGGCACAAATCCACGCCATCAAGCAGTATGAAAAAAATATATTAAATCTCCAGAGCAGAAGGAAAATGATAAGCACCCAGAAAACAATCCCAAAGACAGTGAAATCTATAACCTAAATGATGATGATTTCAAAACTGCCATTATTAAAAACTCAACGAGTTAAAAGAGAACTCAGATAGACAACTCAATGAGTTCAGGAGCTATGTCACAAAAGAGCTTGACACTATAAAGAAGAACCAATTAGAAATACTGGAGATGAAGAACACAATGGAGGAGATTAAGAAAAATCTGGACTCTCTGAACAGTAGGGTCGATAATATGGAGGACAGAATTAGCAATTTGGAGGATAGGAATATAGAAATGCTGCAGACAGAGGAGGAGAGAGAACTATGACTAAAGAGAAATGAAGAAACTCTCTGAGAATTATCTGACTCAATTAGGAGATGCAACATAAGGATTATAGGTATACCAGAGGGAGAAGAGAAGGAGAAGGGGGCAAAAGGCCTGTTCAAAGAAATAATAGCTGAGAACTTTCCAAACTTGGGAAGAGAGATGGAATTCCATGTGACAGAAGCCAATAGATCTCCAAACTTTATTAATGCAAGAAGACCAACCCCAAGGCATATAGTAGTGAAACTAGCAAAAGTCAACGACAAAGAGAAAATACTAAGGGCAGCCAGGCAGAAGAAAATAACTTACAAAGGAAACCCCATAAGGCTATCAGCAGACTTCTCAGGAGAGACCTTACAGGCTAGAAGAGATTGGAATGAAATATTCAAAACTCTGAAGGACAAAAACCTGCAGGCAAGAATACTCTATCCAGCGAAAATATCCTTCAAATACGATGGAGAAATAAAAACTTTCCCAGATAAACAAAAGTTAAGGGAGTCCATCGCCACAAAACCTCCTCTTCAAGAAATGCTCAGGAAGAACCTCATTCCTGAAAAATCAGAAAAAGGAAAGGGGTTACAAAATCCAGAACAAAGGAGATAAGCAGAAGGACAATAACACAAAGTAACAGCTCTCCCTCAGGACAAAATGCAAAAGAACTGGAAAACAAGTGATAAAATGGCAACAGTAGGCCCCCACGTTTCAATAATCACTCTAAACGTGAATGGATTGAACTCTCCAATCAAAAGGCACAGAGTGGCAGGATGGATCAAAGAACAAGATCCAACAATATGCTGCCTCCAGGAAACACACCTCAGCCCCAAAGACAAACACAGACTCAAAGTGAAGGGATGGACGACAATACTCCAAGCTAATAATGAACAAAAGAAAGCAGGTGTTGCCATACTTATATCAGACAAAGTAGACTTCAAAGCAAAACAGATAAAGAAAGACAAAGAGGGGCAGTATATAATGATAAAAGGGACTCTCCACCAAGATGACATAACACTTATAAATATATACGCACCTAACACAGGACCACCAAAATTCATAAAGAAACTATTAACAAAAATAAAAGGCGACATCAACAGCAATACAATAATAGTAGGGGACCTCAACACCCTGTTGACACCAATGGACAGATCATCCAGACAGAAAATCAACAAGGAAATTATAGAATTAAATGAAAAATTAGATCAGAGGAACCTAATATATATAGGACACTTCATCCAAAAACAGCAGGTTACACATTCTTCTGGAGTGCACATGGAACATTCTCAAGGATAGACCATATCTTGGGAAACAAAGCAAGCATCAATAAGTTCAAGAGGGTTGAAATAATATCAAGCATCTTTTCTGATCATAGTGCTATGAAACTAGAAATCAACTACAAGAGTAAAGCTGGGAAAGGGCCAAAAATGTGGAGACTAAACAACATGCTACTGAACAAACAATGGATTATTGAAGAAATTAAAGAAGAAATCAAATATTATCTGGAGACAAATGAAAATGAAAACACACCATACCAAATGATTTGGGACACAGCAAAGGCAGTCCTAAGAGGGAAATTCATTGCAATACAGGCTCAACTCAATAAGCAAGAAAAATCTTACATAAACAACCTCAAACGACACCTAACGGAATTAGAAAAAGAAGAACAAACAAAGCCCAAAGTCAGTAGAAGGAGGGAAATAATAAAAATTAGAGCAGAAATAAATGATATTGAAACAAAAAAGACAGTAGAAAGGATCAATGAAACAAAGAGTTGGTTCTTTGAAAAAATTAACAAAATCGACAAACCCTTAGCCAGACTCACTAAAAAAAAAGAGAGACGTCTCAAATAAATAAAATTAGAAATGAGAGAGGAGAAATCACAACAGATACTGAAGAAATACAAAGGATCATAAGAGAATACTATGAAAAACTATATGCCAACAAATTGAACAACCTAGAAGAAATGGATAAATTCCTAGACTCATACAACCTACCCAAACTGAATCAGGAAGAAATAGAGACTCTGAATAGACCCATCACAAGTAAAGAAATAGAAACAGTAATCAAAAACCTCCCCAAAAATAAGAGTCCAGGACCAGACGGCTTCTCTGGAGAATTCTACCAAACATTCAAAGAGGATTTAATACCTATCCTTCTCAAACTATTCCAGAAAATAGACGAAGATGGAGCACTCCCTAATACATTCTATGAAGCCAACATCACCATGATCCCCAAACCTGACAAGGACAGCACAAAGAAGGAAAACTACAAGCCAATATCACTGACGAACATAGATGCAAAAATCCTCAACAAAATTTTGGCAAACCGAATACAGCAATATATCAAAAAGATTATACACCATGATCAAGTGGGATTTATACCAGGGACACAGGAATGGTTCAACATCCGCAAGTCAATCAACGTGATTCACTACATTAACAAATTGAGAAACAAAAACCACCTGATCATCTCAATAGATGCAGAGAAAGCATTCGACAAGATCCAACATCCATTTATGATAAAAACCCTCAATAAAATAGGTATAGAAGGAAAGTACCTCAACATAATAAAGGCCATATATGACAAACCCACAGCCAACATCATACTCAATGGACAAAAACTGAAACCCATCCCTCTCAGAACAGGAACAAGACAAGGGTGCCCACTTTCACCACTCTTATTCAACAAAGTACTGGAGGTTTTGGCCAGAGCAATTCGGCAGGAAAAAGAAATAAAAGGAATCCAAATAGGCAATGAAGAAGTAAAACTCTAGCTGTTTGCAGACGACATGATCTTATATATAGAAAACCCCAAAGAATCCGTAGAAAAACTATTAGAAACAATCAACAACTATAGCAAAGTTGCAGGGTATAAAATCAACATACATAAATCAGTAGCATTTCTATATGCTAACAATGAACTAACAGAAAAAGATCTCAAGAACTCGATCTCATTCACAATCGCAACAGAAAGAATAAAATACCTTGGGATAAATTTAACCAAGGAAGTGAAAGATCTATACAACAAAAACTACAAGACCTTCTTGAAAGAAATCGACGCCGACATAAAGAGATGGAAAGACCTTCCATGCACATGGATTGGAAGAATAAACAGAGTTAAAATATCCATACTACCTAAAGCAATCTACAGATTCAACGCTATCCCAATCAGAATTCCAATGTCATTCTTTACGGAAATTGAACAAAGAATCCTAAAATTCATATGGGGCAACAAAAGACCCCGAATTGCTAAAGCAATCCTGAAAAAGAAGAACAAAGCTGGAGGCATCACAATCCCTGACTTCAAAACATACTACAAAGCTACAGTAATCAAAACAGTATGGTACTGGTACAAAAACAAATGCACAGATCAATGGAACAGAATCGAAAGCCCAGAAATAAAACCACACATCTATGGACAGCTAATCTTTTTTTTTTTTTTTTTAAAGATTTTATTTTTTCCTTTTTCTCCCCAAAGCCCCCTGGTACATAGTTGTATATTCTTCGTTGTGGCTCCTTCTAGTTGCGATATGTGGGATGCTGCCTCAGCGTGGCTTGACGAGCAGTGCCATGTCCGCGCCCAGGATTCGAACCAACGAAACACTGGGCCGCCTGCAGCAGAGTGCGCGAACTTAACCACTCGGCCACGATGCCAGCCCCTGGACAGCTAATCTTTGACAAAGGAGCTGAGGGCCTACAATGGAGGAAAGAAAGTCTCTTCAACAAATGGTGCTGGGAAAACTGGACAGCCACATGTAAAAGAATGAAAATCAACCATTCTTTTTCACCATTTACTAAAATAAACTCAAAATGGATCAAAGACCTAAAGATTAGGCCTGAAACAATAAGTCTTCTAGAAGAGAATATCGGCAGCACACTCTTTGAGATCAGCTTCAAAAGAATCTTTTCAGACACCATAACCCCTCACATGAGGGAAACAATAGAAAGAATAAACAAATGGGACTTCATCAGACTAAAGAGCTTCTTCAAGGCAAGGGAAAACAGGATTGAAACAAAAAAACAGCTCACTAATTGGGAAAAAATATTCACAAGTTATTTATCCGACAAAGGGTTAATCTCCGTAATATACAAAGAACTCACACAACTCAACAATAAAAAATCAAACAACCCAGTTACAAAATGGGCAGGGGACATGAACAGACATTTCTCCAAAGAAGATATACGGATGGCCAATAGACACATGAAAAGATGCTCATCATCACTAATCATGAGGGAAATGCAAATCAAAACTACACTAAGATATCACCTTACACCTGTTAGAATGGCAAAAATATCCAAAACCAAGAGTGACAAATGTTGGAGAGGCTGTGGAGAAAAGGGAACCCTCACACGCTGTTGGTGGGAATGCAAACTGGGGCAGCCACTATGGAAAACAGTATGGAGATTCCTCAAAAAGTTAAGAATAGAAATACCTTATGACCCAGCCATCCCTCTACTGGGTATCTATCCTAAGAACCTGAAATCAGCAATTCCAAAAGTTCCATGCATCCCTATGTTCATCGCAGCATTATTCACAATAGCCAAGTCATGGAACCAACCTAAGTGCCCAGCAACTGATGACTGGATAAAGAAGATGTGGTGTATATATATACAATGGAATACTACTCAGCCATAAAAAAGGACAAAGTCGTCCCATTCACAACAACATGGATAGAACTTGAGGGTATTACGTTGAGCTAAATAAGCCAGACAGAGAAAGACGAACTCTGTATGACTCCACTCATAGGTGGTAGTTAACATATGGACAAAGAGAACTGATCGGTGGTTGCCAGGGGAAAGGGGGGTGGGGGGAGGGCACTAGGGGTGAAGTGGTGTACCTACAACATGACTAATAGTGATGTACAACTGTAATTTCACAAGGATGTTAACTTTCATAACCTTAATAAAAGAAAAAGAAAAAGAAAAAAAAACATGAAAGCAAAAAAAAAAAAAAAGATGTCACAATTAGTCTCTAGGCTACACAGGCAGATGAGCTGGATTGTTGCTTATTGCAGAACCTGTGCACATTACTCGGAAAAAGAACAAACCGTTTCCATCAGTAGCCCAATGCCCGCTTTCCACAGATGCAGAGCGAGGAATTGAACCCATAATAGACTCCCTTTTGCAAGAGGGTGTACTAGTTTTTACTTCCTCACCGTATAACACTCCAATCTTGCCAGAAAAAAAAAGGCGGCAAATTTGACTCAAATGGGAACCAAATCTATAGATTTGTACAAGACCTCAGAGCCATAAACTCTTTTCTAATTCCTTGGCATCCTGTGGTTCCCAATACAGTTGCATCCCGACCTCAGTAGCTGCTAATGCAGCTTTCTTTCTGCTCTGCTTTCTTTTTAATCTTGTTGCACCCTGACTCACAATTTCTTTTTTTTTTAGATTTTTTTTTTCTTTTTTCTTCCCAAAGCCCCCCAGTACATAGCTGTGTATTGTTTTTTAGTTGTGGATCCTTCCAGTTGTGGCATGTGGGACGCCGCCACAGGGTGGCCTGATGAGCAGTGCCATGTCTGCGCCCAGGATTTGAACTGGCAAAACCCTGGGCCACCGAAGCAGAGCACACGAACTTAACTACTCGGCCACGGGGCCGGCCCCTCTTTTTTTTTTTTTAAAGATTTTATTTTTCCTTTTTCTCCCCAAAGCCCCCCGGTACAGAGTTGTATATTTTTAGTTGCAGGCCTTCTAGTCGTGGCATGTGGGATGCCGCCTCAGCATGGCTTGATGAGCGGTGCCACGTCTGCTCGCAGGATCTGAAACGGCGAAACCCTGGGCCACGGTAGCGGAGCGTGAGAACTTAACCACTCGGCAACCGGGCTGGCCCCTCACAATTTCTTTTTGTATTTACATTTAAAGGGAGACAATTAACAGGGACTCGCATACCTCAGGGATATTGTGAGTCCCCCTCAATATTTTCCCAAGTCCTTAAAGCTGACTTGCATTCTGTAGCTTTTACTCAAGGCTCCACTCTTGTTCAATATGTGGTTGACCTTCTACTCTAATCAAACTAAGCAGGGAGCCCCTACAGACTCCCTCATTCTCCTGAGGACACTAGCTGAACAAGGCCATAAAGCCTCCAGATCTAAACTTCAGTGGGTGCAAACAACTATTACCTACTTAGGGCACCAGATATCTCAAGGTATTCAAAAGCTCACCTCCAGACACCTTGAGTCAATTTTGTCCATCTCTCTTCCCAAAACGAAAAAAGTTACATAAATTTCTAGGAGCAGCTGGTTACTGCCACCAGTGCATTCTTAATTTTGCAGGCCTTGCTCTTCTCACAGATATCACTCCAGAGCCTATTTCCTGGCCTTCAGAGGCAATAAACTCCTTTGAAGCCTTAAAATTAGCTCTGTCCATACCTCTGGCTCTCGGCTTACCTAATTTTGACAAACCTTTTCATCTATACTGTCATGAAAATAATGGAATTGCCGCAGGCATTCTAGGACAATCTTTTGCCTCTCAAATACGCCCTATAGTATATTTCTCATGCCAACTAGACCCTGTGGCATCAGGTATGCCCCCATGTTTATGTGCTTGATTGACAAAGCCAGTACTTTAACATCAGAATCTCCCATTCATCTCTATGTTCCCCATGCTGTGTCTGATATTTTGCAAGTACATAAGGCCCAACACTTCTCTACATGGCAACAGACCAACTATGAGCAGGCTCTTTTAACCAACCCTTCCATCATCTTACGTCATTGCAACACTTTAAATCCAGCTACTTTACTGCCCCACCCTGGTGATGGAGAACCCCATTCCACCTCACATGATTGCCTTGCAACTATAGAAATGGTGTCAAAGGATCTTTCAGACATCCCTTTAGACAATCCAGACTTACTTCTGTTTTGTGATGGCTCCTATAACCGAATTTCTGAGGAAACATAACAGCTAGTTATGGCATAGTTTCCTCACATGAAATGCTTGAAGCTTATTTTTTGCCCACTGCAAAATCAGCCCAAGCTGCTCAACTCATAGCTTTTACTAGAGATTGCACATTAGCAAAAGGAAAAACTGCCACTCTTTACACAGACTCTAGATATGCTTTTGGAGTCTGCCATGCTGTTGGCACAATTTGGAAATCCCATGGATTCTTAACTTTTGTAGGAACTCCTATTGCTAATGGACATTTAATTGCAGCCTTACTACAAGCTATTCACCTCCCTTCCAAAATTGCCATTGTTCATTGTTCAGCCCATACAAAGGAGAGTGATGTCATATCTTTAGGAAATGACAGGGCTGACAGAGCTGCTAAACAGGCAGCTCACAGCAGACCCCCTTATCCTTTTTCCATCCCATTTTTAAACCTGCCTTTATCCCTGACTGATACTATGAACTATCAGGCAAATGCCCCACAATCTGAAAAAGACAATTGGATACAAAAGGGTGCCAAACAATTATCTGACGGATTATATATTGGGCCAAACGGACTTCCTGTGGCTCCATTTCCTTTGACTCTTTGGCTTGCACTTATCTCCCACCAAGTAAGACATATGTGCAAATGGGAGGTAGTTAAGGAACTAAAAGACAATTGGTTTTGCTCTGACACCCATAAAATTTCTGACCAAATTATCTCACAGTGCACCACTTGCAAATCTGGGAGTTTCTGGGAGAAATCAGCATACCCCAGGAAGCCCTCCCAGGCCCACACTGCCCTTTGCAGCACTCCAAATGGACTTTATAGACTTGCCCCCAGCTTTGGGCAACTCTCACTGTTTGGTTATCATCTGCATGTTTAGTGGATGGACTGAATGCTATCCAACTAGACATTAAGACGCCGCAACACTGGTAAGGAAATTAATAACTGAAGTTATTCCTCATTTTGGCATTCCTTTATGGATTGAATCAGACCAAGGAACTCATTTTATAGCAGAGATAAACCACTTGCTTGCAAAAACTCTGGAGTACTCGTTAAAATTTCATACCCCATACCACCCTCAGTCATCACAGCAAGTGGAACGTAAAAATCTAGACATAAAAAGGACTTTAGGAAAGGTCTGTCAAGAAACTGGACTTAAATGGCCACAAGCTCTGCCCTTGGCCCTAATAAAGATTTGAAATACTCCAAATTGGAGACATGGATTAACTCCTTTTGAGATAGTCTTTGGACACCCGATGCCTACTGTTGTCTCTAAACCTTCCATTCCTGGATTAAGTGAATATTATGGGAATTTACGTGAACAATTTGATGCTATGACTAGCTATATACAGAAATTAACTAGAATACTTGAAGCATATCGTCAACAGGTAAAAGAGGTGTGGCCCCCACCTTCTGACAAGCCTTGCCATCCCTTTCAACCAGGAGATTGGGTGTAGATCAAGGTCTTTAGAAGTAAAAAACATGCTGTCACTTCGCTGGGAAGGACCTTATGAAGTCCTACTGACTACCTACACTGCCATCAAAATAAAGGAAAAATCTTCCTGGATCCATGCAAGCCACTCCAAAATAGACCCAGAACATCGTTCTCAAGACAACTGGGAGACAGTCCCCACGGGTAACATTAAACTAAGTTTTCCATGGCCAATTCCCAGGCCCCAGAAGTAGCCAACATCATGAAGTAGACAGCTTTTCCCAAGATCATAGATCAAGAAAGCTGGCTTTCACCTATTTTCTCCCCCAAGCATTTCTCCTTATACACACAGACATAAAAAAACTATTAGCGAATATATATATAATCTTTTAATCATTTATTAAAAAGCTGACTGGAGAGCACTGGTCTCTATCTGTCCACTTCCCCTCTCCAAGTTTCCACTATGGGCTCTTTTCCAACCTGTGTCTTGCTTTTACTAACCCTCTCTTTTTCAACAGGTAGAGCACAGACCAAACACCCCCTTATGCCAGTTTACCAAGCTGTGGCCGTGCTAACTAATCAGTCTGACTGTTGGCTATGTTAACAGCTAGATAGCACAAAAGAACCCAAACTGGTCTTTGTTCCTGCTGAAGTGAACACCTGGTAGACTAAATATGGAAGATGGATGAACAACAGGGTATGATATCCACGACAAGGAAAACTTCACTCTGCCTCTTCTCCTGGTGAGTCATTTGGGCCCCAGAAAGACTCTATAGAAGCTCCAGGACTGTCCCTTGACCAGGTAAAGACAATAAGTGAGTTTCCCCCCCCTGCATTGTAAGTAAACATGACACTGGACCTTTCCTGGATGACATACCAGGACAATATTGTAATCAAACCCTGTGGTTTAATTCCACAGGTGGCATCTTCAAACCTCTAAAGGGAGTTTATAAGTGACTCTAACACTACTCCCTTTGGTGGTGTTGAACTCTTGTTCCGTTACCATGGAGAGATTTAAGATCAACTTTTCCAACTCGTAATCACCAAAGCTGGGGAATAAGACTCTCAATGCTGAAAAGAACTTGGAGTTGTGATATACAAGTGGATTCTGCACGATTTAATATACAAGTGGATTTTGCACAAACATCTGCCAAATCACCAAATGCTCTGGAAGGCTCATGAGATAGCCGTGTACAACTTGGGCTATTGCAGCTGCCCATATGGTTGTTTCCCAATACCACAAACTATATATGGATGGATCAAAAATCTGGACTCACTTGGTCAGGTGACAGGAGCAGGCTTTATAGCTGCCGAAATCAGACTGCAGGCTTCCTGTACCAGCTATTCCGCAACCTGTTCTCTTCTCACAGATTGACAGGAGCACATGGAAAACGGAGATGTTTAGACATTAACAGTACCAGTGGCATAGGTCATGGAATACTCCAGACCGTGGGAACTACAGATTCAGTTCTAACCTTGTTTATAAACCACATTGGTCTTTTTGTTTTATGTGGCAACAAAGTATATAAAGGATTCCCACCTAATTGGTCAGGATGCTGTGGACACAGATACCTGGCTCCTTCTGTCACTAAATAGTCTACCCTAAATGCAAGCCAAATTGCAAACTTGGGTTTCTTTGTTCATAAGATTGTGCCACATAAACATGCCAGTTGGGAAATCGTGCAGAATCCACTTGTATATCACAACTCCAAGTTCTTTTCAGCATTGAGAGTCTTATTCCCCAGCTTTGGTGATTACGAGTTGGAAAAGTTGATCTTAAATCTCTCCATGGTAACGGAACAAGAGTTCAACACCACCATGCAAACTATGAAAATACTCCAGTCAGAGATGAACAGCCCAGCCTCGGTGGTACTCCAAAATCAACGCGCTCTGGATACACTAACTGCCCAGCAAGGAGGAGCCTGTGCAATCATCGGTGAAAAATGTTGCTTTTACATGAATCAAACTGTGCAAGTAGTATCTAACTTACATCTATTAAAAGAGAAGATTGACATTTTCCATCAGATAAATGAAGCTCACACATTTTATTGGACTGACTTATTTCCAGGATTGGGAGACTGGTTTAATGGAGTGTGGGGAAATGTGCTACGATTTGTTCTTTTCTGCTTGTTTATCCTCATTCTAATCTATGTTCTTTTCTCTCTTTGCAGATTTCTTACCACTTAGCTACTAACTGGATTTTTCTCTCCACAGTCACCAGCTCAGCTTTTAATATGTGAAATTTCCAGGGAAGTTTCAGAGAAGGGAACTGTGGTTCAGGGCAGGCCACCCCAAGATGTACCACTCTGGTATGCAGATTATTTTGAGCTGCAGACAGTAAAGGCTCAGAAGACTCAGGAAGGGGCCAGCCCCGTGGCCGAGTGGTTAAGTTCATGCACTCCACTTCAGTGGCCCGGGGTTTTGCCGTTTTGGATCCTGGGTGTGGACATGACACTGCTCATCAGGCCACACTGAGGTGGTGTCCCACATGCCGCAACAAAAAGGACCCACAACTAAAAATATACAACTCTGTAGTGGGGGAATTTGGAGAGAAAAAGCAGAAAAGAAAAAAAAAAAGATTGGCAACCGTTGTTAGCTCAGGTGTCAATCATTAAAAAAATTAAAATTAGGGGGCCGGCCCTGTGGCCAAGTGGTTAAGTTCGCCTGCTCCCTGCAGGTGACCCAGTGTTTCCTGGGTTCGAATCCTGGGCGCGGACATGGTACCACTCATCAAGCCATGCTGAGGTGGTGTCCCACATGCCACAACTAGAAGGACCCACAAGGAAGAATATACAATTATGTACCGGGGGCACTTTGGGGAGAAAAAGGAAAAAAGTAAAATCTTAAAAAAAAAAGAAGACCACTCAGGAAAAAGCATCTGACCACGGCCCCCCCCACCCCCAAACTGCCTAAAAGAATTTAACATAGAAGGCCTGCCTGTTCCAGGAAGGAGCTCATACCATATGATAGCTATAGTGTGATGTAAAATAGGTGTGATAAAAGAACACCAACAAACCCATTTTTTTGGCCCAGCAAAACCTGTTTAACAAATACTTGCCTTCCATCTCTATGTAAATTGTCTTCCCCCTCTTTGAAGCCCCAAATCACTATCCCCAACGTCCTCCTCATCTGTAGCTGAAGATACAGGCAGCCTCGGGCAGATGGCTGAGTTACTTAGTTTCTCCTGGGTTTCTCCTATGTATACATGCTATTAAACTTTCTTTGATTTTCTCTTGCTAACCTGCCTTTTTGGTTATTTGACCAGCCATAAGTACCTGAAGGAAAAGCTGGGGGTGGGGACACGGAATTCTCCCACTTCCCCAACAATAGAAACAAAAAAGTTATGGTAGGGTAGTGGGATTATTGGTGGATCTTTCTTTAACAATGTGAGAAAGTTATGTTTACACTAAATTCTAGTTGGAAGAATGATGCTTGTTGTTGGGTGGAGGTGGTACAGGTAGTGCTACCCAAAAAGGCTTTGGGGATGCCCCTCTGGAAAGCCAGTGTTCCAAGAGTTTCTCTTCCTTTGATCTGGGTCGTGCTCTAAATCCAGGAAGATATTAGTACATGTTGCAGATTGATTTCAGAAGTTCCATTTGGGAGTTGCGGATAAGTAGCTGTGTGATTTTGGGCAGATCATGCTCCCTCTCTGGACCTTGGTTGTCCTTTCTGTGAAATAAAAGAATTAGGCTCAGTCATCTCTAAAATCACTCTCAATTCCTTGATACTATGATTCTTTAATTTTAAGTGTAAATATATACATATATCTATAGTATATATGTGTGAATGTATTTCGGAGGGCTGGGGCCAGAGCCAGAATGGTCTTTCCCAGGGAAATGGCCCCAGCCCTAACACTAGATCTCTGGGACATATTCAGGGCTCATGTTAACCTTAGCTGCCTCTTCCTTCCTTTCCTACCTTGCCAGAGGAAAGATTTTTGTTGTTAACCTTCATCATCATCACCACCATTAATAAATAGAATTAATAAATGGAATGCTTATTGTGCACCAGGCATTGCTAAGCACTTTAAATGCATTATTTCATTTATTCATTTCAACAGTGTTACTGTACTCATTTTACAGATGAGAGAAATAAAGCTTAGAAAGGCCCCCATATTACTCTGTTTGTAAGGAGAGGAGCTAGGATGTGAACTGAAGTCTGTGGAACTGAAGGAGTTGATGCTCGTACCCATGAGTACCTGAGGGAAAGTACCGCTACCTAAAGATTGTGGACTGCTAGATACAGAAGTACTATTAGACACATTGGTCTCTGATGAGGCCTAGCGTGGAAAGGTATCAGGTTCTCTAAAACATGAGTGTAGAACTGGACAAGGACCTGACTCGCTCAAATAGGCCCTGGCTCTGGGATGCAGCCCAGGTTTCCTCAGGAAGGTTCTCATTTGGCCTTACCACCCTAGATTCCACTCACACTTATTTGCCCGCTGTCCACTATGCCAGGATAGGACTTTTTCCTTATGCTTTGTGATTTGTTTTGGCCTACAGCAGGGACGGATTTGCAGCAGCCCTGCCATACTATTTTTCAGACCTCATGCAGTAGATAACGTGCCTTTTCCCAAACAATTCCCAGAGTTCAGGGCAGCATAAAGCTAAGTAGGCTTTGTCAAGCACACACACAAGTTTGGCAAGACCCAAACTGAACTGATTCAGCCAGTAAAGGTATGACGAGCCACTTTAGATTCTGACAGGTTATTACTTATGCAGCAAAAGGAATGTTGACGAAAATAATCCATAACCAATCTATAAATGAAAATTTGGGTGAGTTTATTCTGAGCTTAAATCTTAGGATTATAACCCGGGAGAGTCTTTCCACAAAGGAACAGAGCACTCCAAAGAAGTCGGGGTACAGAGGGCGGTTATATACCCTCAAAGAGGGTGTTTCACATATGATTGAGATGTCCCTCCCACAATAGTCACAAGATTGCCCTGTCAGCACAGCGCTTGATGGACACAGCAGGTAGTGGGTCTGCTATCTCGGTGGGCGTAGCAGGAGTGCAGCAATCAGCTTCTAGCCTAGGGAAAGATACTTAATCCTTCAGGAGACGCCAATGTTGGGAGGGGGAGGGAAGTTGCACCTTTACCTGAAGGACCTTTGTTCTTGCCATAGGGAATATCTAAAGCAGACATACAATGCATGCTCAACGGCCCCAGTCAGGCCCTTTTGGAAAGACAAGGTCAGGCCGAATTAGGTTTATATCAAATGGCTTCCTCATATTCTCCAATATATCCTATTGCTTGCCATTTTTATTTGACAGGAAGAATGCATAAAGGTGCCAACTGTCAGTGGTCCTTGTCCCACATGTCAAGAAGAATGATCCTGAAACAAAAGGGGCCAGATGCCTGGAATGTTGTTGTGGGATATCTGCTTGCTGAAGAGCCAATTCTAGACTGCAACTCAGAGGTTGTAGATTCTGCAGCTCTGTTTTGAGGGCAGGGGGTGCAGAAAGCCCCACGCCTCCTCAGAACCTGGGAGGAGATGAGAAGCTGTCTCATGACAGCCTTTCAGAGGAGATTGCCTCTAGGTCCTCATAAGCCTCCTGTCCTCTCCTGTTCTGGAGAGATCACAAAGCATTCTTCTTAGTCCCAGATAAGCTTTGGTTCAAGCCTTTGCCTGTGAGGCCTATGGGGATACGTGCAAGGTTGCCGGGGTGCGTGGTAGAGATGTTCCCTTATAGCTTTCCCAGGGTTTGAGGCTTTTTAAATCTGCCAAATAGAGAGGAAAATAAGACTGAAAAACAAGAAATTTGAATTCAAATCTAGTTCAATCCATAATTAGCCATGTAATTCAAGCAAGTCCTTTACCTCTCCAGGGCTCGTCATTTTACACCCATAAAATACATACTTTTTGTTTGTTTGCTCTTGGGGAAGTCTTTTTCCTCTTATTAGAATGTAAACTGCACAAAGACAGGGATTTTGCCTACTCTGTTCACTGTTGTAGCCCCAGTGCTTAGAACAGTGACAGACACGTGGCAGAGATTCAATAAACACTTGGATGAATGAAATGAAGTGCAGGATATTTCACTGTATTTTGTTAGTATGTGCACGTGCATTCAAAATCTTAAAACCTACTTTTTTTCATTTGCAGAAAATTCATAGAGGAGTCCCGGTGAAAATGACTGTACCTTTCTTTTAGGAAAGCTCAACTAAAAGCCTGAGGGAAGACTCACTTCATCTCAGAGTGAGAAATTACATAACTGAGTGTAACATGGCACCCAAATGGATCTATATTAGTGCAATTATTATAAATCTTAATGACACTGATGTGGATTAAGGCTGCCCCAGCTAGAGAAGCCCAAGGTGACCTGGCCTACATGCCAAACTATATGAGCCGGTGGATTTTTTTTATGGTATGAATTAGGGCTGCCCCAGGGAGAGAAGCCCAGGGCATCCTCACCTACATGCCGATCTATATGGCCAGATTCGTATCTAAAAGTTATATGACCGCACAGTAACCAGACCCCATCTGCACTGAAATCATTTAATGACTTTTTACATCATCTTTTCTTTTTCCAGTAAAAGTAAGTCACGTACCCATGCCTTATAAAATTAGCCCTAACCCTCAACTCAGGGCAGCAGCAGGAGCTCTGACTGTCCATGGGTCCTGTCCCCATGCAGGAGCAGCAGCTCTGACTGCCCATGGGTCCTGTCCCCAAGCAGGAGCAGCAGCTCTGCCTGCCCATGGGTCCTGTCCCCATGCTATTCCACGCTATTCTCTAAATACAAGAGCACTACTGCCAGATCTTGAGAGTCCAAGAAATCTTTCTTTCAACTCCTCGGCTCACTGACCCCGCATCAAAACCTCTGGCACACAGTTTCCTGTAACAACAGAAATCGAGGAGGCCCAGCTTTTCCAGTGTCTTGTTCTATGCCTACCACTTTCCCAGTCACATCCCCAGCCTCCCTTTTTCTCTTTCTCTCAGCCAATGTATGGTATAGACAAGGAAAGAAATTGCAGGTCAAGGAACCTGCCTCTGGTTCTGATGACAGCATCATTTCCCTGCTCTACGCCCCAGTTTCTTCATTTTTATGTGTTTGTATGACACACATAGTTTTCCCTAATTCCAAATAAGTGTTATTATATCTGCTTTACAGATAAAGAAACCATGGCTCAAAGGGATTGAATGACTTGCTGAAGATCACTTGTTAGTACTAGAGCCAAGCTCTCTCACTGAATGTTCACGTTTCTTTCCTCCTTAACAATGAGACGCTCAGAAGATCCCCAAGGCCCTGGTCCTTTCCCTCTCTCTGTCATCTCCATGAAGGGGCAGGGACTTTTGCCTGGCTTGCTCCCTGCTCTGATTTCAGGGTCTAGAACTCGGCCCGGCACATAACAGGTACTCGATATCTATCTGTTGAATGAAAAAAGTGGATGAGTAGAGACGAGCCACAATTCGTCCCGTGACCTCGAGCAAGTCGCCGCCCCTTGCCGGATTTCATCTTTGTCCCCGACCCTCGCCCAATCTCCTTCCCGCGCCTCGTGCGCTCCTCCGGCCACCAGACGGCACTGTCTTAACCGACCCAGCCCAGCAGGCAGCTGCTCTCTTCTTGGCCCCGCTGCGCTTTCGCAGGTTGGAGGGCGCGTTGCGAGGAACCGGAAGTGCCGGAGCCGCCGCCGCCGCCGCCTTCGCCTTCGCCTTCGCCTTTAAGCGCCGCGTTCGCCTCGCGGGTTTCCGCGGGCGTCGTCGCCGAGGAAGCCGCTGCAGCCGGGTTGGGAGTGGAGGCGGCGCGGCATGAAGCGGCGCAGGCCCGCTCCCTAGCGCGCGTCAGGACGGTCCGGGCGGGGCCGGGGGGGAAGGTGCAGTATCCGCTCCCTTTCCTTCCCCTTCGCCCGCGAGGCCTGGGCCCGAGCTCAGCGGGGCCCTCTCCGTCTCACGGAGGAACCGCCCGGCGCGTCCTCCCGGCTGCCCGCTCTGCGGTTTCCCCCGGCGCGCCGCCCCGCGCGGGCCGGAGCCGGAGCCGGAGCCGGTGGCGGGGCCCCACTTGCCGGAAGAGGAAGCCGGGGCGCTGAGATTTCGAGTCAGCCAGCGTTCACCGGGCGCCCACTGCGCGCTGGGTGCTGGCCTCCGGACTTTCACGTCCGTTATCTTAATTGAGCCTGGCTGGGGTTGGGAGCCGGGTATTGTCCGGGTTTACAGAGGAGGAAACGGAAGCCCACAGAGGCGAAGGGATTTGCCTGAAGTCCAGTGGTGGCAGATCGGATTCGAACCGAAATTTTCGGGTTTCCCAGCTGGTTTTCCTTTCTTTCTACTGCCTCACTCTAGGTTGATTCTCTCCTTGCTCGCTGGCCCCCTCTCATTCTATTTCACTCGCCCGGGGTAGGATAGATACTTTCCTTTTTCGAACTTCTCCCCTCACGCTTCTCGTAAGACTTGACCCCCCCCCGCCCCCCGTCCCGCTCCGCAACATTCTGCTCTGTACCTCTCTTCTTCTTCCTCATTCATATTTTTGAGATCTTTGCCCACTCTGTGGTGATGAACCTCTCCACCGGCAGTGGACCCTAAAGAGTGAAATAGCTAGGCTTCACTGAGGCTTGTGTTTGAGTGGACGACGGTTTGGCCCTTGGATTAAAAATTAAGGAATGACATTTGAGCCAAATTCAAGAGTCCTGAAGCTGTTTTCTAACCCAACGTGCTCTTCTCTCAGTGAGGGGCTTAGTGCATGGGAAGGTATCTTGACATCTTAGTCCATTGTTGCAGGGCTAGCGTAACTTCACTGTTTTCCCTCCCTTTGCCACTGTGCTTTTCTCACCACATCTCTTTGCATCACTTACTGAGGCTATGAGAGCCCAGAATTAAAACTGATAAAAGTAGGGTGAAATCACACATCCTCCTTGCTTTTTTCTTTCACTTGGCCAGAATTTCGTTAAATTTAACGCTTACTTTTCTAGAAAAGTTACCTAATTCAATTGTTTTAAGATTATACGTGGAAAAGGAAAGAAGCGAAAGTGTAATGCACTTGAAATGGATAGTACGTTCTTTGTCTTGTGAAAATCTTAAATTATCAAATACAAGTTAGTTCTCTTTCCACAAGATGGCCTGCTCTATAATTCTTTTGGTTATTCTACTGAGTCCTCTTTCTCCAGCCAGCTCAATTATGTATTATGTAAAATAATACAAATGTATTATTATGTAAAAGATGGAAACAGGACTAGGCACCAGAAATAAATTTTATTAATCACCTGTCATTTTTGAGGATTTGCAATCACCATGGATAACATCACATCTGTATGCCTTTTATACTTTTTAAAGTTCTTCCATAATTTTCCTTTGTTTGTATGTCTGGACATCAGGATTTACAGTATTTTTAGGATATTCTTTTGAGTAAATTGGGCTGTATACTTCTGAAATAAAATAATTTTAGAATTTTCATAACTTAAAATGCAAATACAGGATAATTCAGACATCATCTATTACACCAAAAAGAATATTTCTGTATCAGTTTTAAGTACTATTTAAAACTTTTTAGATTTAATCTTTTTGGTCACATATGATCCATTTTGATAATGATCAACAGCCTTATGTCTTATTTCATTATCCTGGTGAGCAGGATTGGATGGTGAGAAAAGGAAAGACTCCTGTGAGAAGAGAGCAGGATGAGCGGAGGGATCTATGCTTGAAGTTGAGTCACTTGAAAAAGATCTCTTTGAATGTGGAAGAGATCTGAGCAGATGAAAATACAATCAGGTAGGCACCAGGGAAAGCCCTTAAGTGAAGAGGTAGGTGGGGCAGTGAAATATACACTGTGCTGAGAATGCTTGCTGACCCTATTTTCTAATTTCTGAAATTAGAAAACTCAGGTCACATATTTTGAAAAGCATTTCTATGTAAGGTATTATGGAAATCTGGAAATTAATTTAATTACACATTTGTGTAAATTGCTAAAATTATATAATATCGTCTGTTAGAAAATGCAGGATGTACATTTACCATAAACGTAGAGAAGTACAGTATCATTTGAACTGTAAAATTTGTGTGTATATAGAGAGAAGTAGTGAGTTCAGGGACCTAGTACAATTTAGCAATACCAGATAATTTTGCTGAAGTGCCAGGAAATGCAACTTTTACATAGGAGAGATGTCAAGTTAATGATGGCTCAAGAAGCTGGGCAGTAAGTCTTGGGAAGTCTGCTGAGCTTCTCTTTTCTGTTCACCAGCCCTATTCTTGCAAGCAGTGGTTTGGAGATGAAGTTCCAAATTTAACACGAGAGTTAAGAAAAATGAGCCTGGTCTGTAGCTTCTCTCACTTGTCCTTCACTTCGTTAGAAATAAAACTAGATCCCTTGACACATTTGATAGAAAATAGGGCCTCCCCTAGCTTTTAGACGGGCAAACAACTGCCACTGTCATATACTGCCACTTACTATCAGTCTGCCGAATACCAGTTGAGCTAAATGACTTTTTCCTCTCCTGAGCTGTTTGGATTTTAATTATTGGAGATAAATGCCCAGTTGTTATAATATTACAAATTATATACTTGGTATAACTCTCCAGTGGGTTTTCTGGCCACTTTTGCTGCTGTAATATTGAAAATGGTAGTATAGTTCACTGTAAGAAGAAAAAAGACACAATATCCTGGCCACACAGTTATGTTCATTTTGCATGCCGTACTGCACGCCTGATGGACTAATTCACAGACCTCACTTGCTAATTACTTTTTCTCTGTGGTTGTTAGTTCTTACCACAAACTCCTGTTAACCTGCAAAACAGCTTTAAAAAAGACATCATGTTAAATATACAGCCATGTATGGATTGTTGTTCTAGAAGTAGTTAGTAATTATGTGAAATTGGTTCTTTAAAGGCAGTTTAGTTTATCTCCCAAGTCCACATGTTTTGACATTTATTAGTTCAAAAAGAGGTTGCTCCAGAATTTTTGTTTGTTACTTCTTTGTGATAGTGTCATGAATAATGCATGTCAGAATGTCACACAATGGCTTTTGATGACACTTCTTATTATTTTCTCTGATATTTTGTTCCTGTTACATTTAAATATTGAAATAGATAAAGGAAAAATACATCTCTTCTGGATTTGTAAAATGAAAAGAAATATCAGTAGTAGATGAAATATTAACAGTTTTCGGGTTGAACTGGTATATTGGGTTCAGACTTTTATCAAAATATTGATAGGACAAACATTAAACGCTTTCTGCATCAACTACTTCAACTCATTAAAGCCACTTGAAGATAGTATTTTTTTCCTCATTTAATCATGAGAATAAAAGTTGTATAATCTGTAGTAATAGTCACATGAATGTTTTATAATATGCAGTCACCACAAGTGATCCTAAGATAGTGATGTCTAGGCAAGAGCAGAAGACAAAAATGTACCAGCCACTTAGGTCTTTTGTTGTTTGGAGTTCCATTTAAAAGGAAACAGTATTTATATTATCTGGGGTAAATGCCCTAGGAAGGTTATTACAAGTACATTGTTTGCAACAGTTTTATTGCTATTCTAATTGGTACTGATTATTTCTGTTAGCTAAAGGAGTCCACATTTATCACATGTGTTACTTTTTTAAGTGCAAAAACACTTAATTCCCTTGGCACATTTAACTTCACTGTTGACATGCTGTTGGATGGAGCATAGCAGCCAACTGGCATATGGCCTGTTTCCTTCCAGTGTGGGAAAGAAAAAAGGAATTTTGGCAAGAGATACCTAAGGAGAGCCTTTTATAAAAGTTCCCAAAGGGATTTATAGTCACTGCGAAATAGACGTGACCTCAATTTTTTAAAAATCTCATTTTTAAACAACACAGAGAAGGGGGAGCTGTTGCTTTTCTTACTAGGTTTCATTGCAGCTATGCTGAAAAGCATTTTCTTTTTTTTGCCTTTTTTGGGGGGAGGGGGTCCTCTCAGACTGTCATTCTGATTAATGTAAGAGAAGACAGGCCTGTGAACAGCTTCATGTGCCTTGTTTTTCTAGGAAAATGCAACATGGCAGCAGCGATGGAAACAGAACAGCTGGGTGTTGAGATCTTTGAAACCGCAGAGTGTGAGGAGAATATTGAATCACAGGATCAGCCTAAATTGGAGCCGTTTTATGTTGAGCGGTATTCCTGGAGTCAGCTTAAAAAGCTGCTTGCTGATACCAGAAAATATCATGGCTACATGATGGCTAAGGCACCACATGATTTTATGTTTGTCAAGAGGAATGATCCGGATGGGCCTCATTCGGACAGGATCTATTACCTTGGTGAGTATGAAGTCATAGTTTCTGAGAGGAAATGCTTTCTTAATTCAACCTTAGAGGCTAGATACAATTGGCACTCAAATTTCGGTGAATAAATAAATGAATCAGTGACCGTTCCATTAAAGGGGGAAAATACTGATTTGAAGAACTTCAGTTTTGGTGCTGTTTTAATTTTGATTTATCCCATTAACTTTATTTTTACTTGCAAGTAACAAATCATGAATTGATTATGTTCTTACTTTCAAGGTCAAAGTTAAAGATGCCAGAAACTGCTTCTTCTAGTTCAAAATGCCTTTCCTTAGGAATGATCAGATTAGGAACACAAACAAATCATTGGTTTGTTCCCACTCTCAACAGCTGCTGCTTTCTTTCCTTTTCCTTTTTTTTTTTTGAGGAAGATTAGCCCTGAGCTACCTACTGCCAGTCCTCCTCTTTTTGCTGAGGAAGCCTGGCCCTGAGCTAACATCCGTGCCCATCTTCCTTTACTTTATATGTGGGATGCCTACCACAGCATGGTGTGCCAAGCGGTGCCGTATCCACACCCGGGATCCGAACTGGCGAACCCCGGGCTGCTGAGAAGCGGAATGTGCGCACTTAACTGATGCGCCACCAGGCCAGCCCCTGCTTTCTTTTTTTTTAAAGTAAGGCTGGTTTTGATCTCTTCTTCCTGAGCCTGTTCATTCTAGATTTAAGGTCTGTCTAAATTAAATATATTATGCCAACAATTTACTATTTTTTGTTTATTAAATTTTTAAAAATAAGTTTCCTCCCCTCCTTCAAAGCTGTTTCATGTATGTATGTATATATAAATACACACTTTTTTTCTTTTTAGAGCTATTCTGTACATGAGTCCATATCAGTAATTGTAGAATCATTCATTCTAAGGACTCCAGAGTATTCCATTGTGTAACTGTGTCGTATTTTACTTAACCAGGCCTCTAACAATGTGCATTTAGATTTTTCTATTTTGCTGTTACAAAAGATGAGGCAGGGAATATCAGTGTATTAGATCATTTTGTACATGTGTGAATTTACTGATAGGACGAATGCCGAAGAGTGGAATTGCTGGGACGAAGGTGTATATATCCTGAATTTTGACTGATGTTGCCAAATTGCCCCTCCAATGAGATTGTAGAGTTTATATTTCTATCAGCATTGTCTCAGAGTGTCTGTCTCTATACCTGTACCAGTAGTGAGCGATCACTCGTTTGTGTCTTTCCCAGACTGCAGTCTCCCATTGTAGTTGTTTATTATTAAGGATTTTTTTTTTCTTTTTTCTCCCCAAAGCCCCCCGGTACATAGTTGTCTATTTTTAGTTGTGGGTCCTTCTAGTTGTGGCATGTGGGATGCTGCTTCAGCGTGGCTTGACGAGCAGTGCCGTGTCTGTGCCCAGGATTCGAACTGGCGAAACCCTGGGCTGCCGAAGTGGAGCATGCGAACCTAACCACTCGGCCACGGGGCTGGCCGCTGTGGTTGTTTATTATTATTATTTTTAATTGAGGTATAATTGACATATAACATTATACTAGTTTCAGGGGTACAACATAATGATTTGACATTTGTATACCTAGCAAAATGATTACCACAATAAGTCTAGTTAACATCTGTCACCTTACATACTTAACAAAAAAATTTTTTTCTTGTGATGAGAACTTTGAAAATCTACTCTCTTTACAACTTTCAAATATGCAATATAATAGTATTAACTATTGTCACCATGCTATACATCTCCATATCTCATTAAAGTTTTAATTATTTCCTTTATGAGTGAGGTTGAGCATCTTTTCACATATTTAAAAGACATTTATATTTCCTTCTCTGTGACTAATCTGTTTGTAATTGTTGTCTATTTTTTGTTGGATTGTGAGTGTTTTTCTTATTGTCTTAAAGCATTTTTTTAATATAATGAGGGAATTAACCCGTTGTGGTATTTTTCCCTGAGGTTTAATTTATTTATCTTTTGCCATGTAGAAATCTGTGAATTTTTTTTGTAGTTAAATTTTTACTTTTTTTTAGTTCTGTGTTGTATCTAGAAAGGCCATCCCAGCTCCAAGATTATATTTTTAAAAATCTTTATATATTTTGTTCCATTCACGTGTCTGTCAAATCAAGTGCCAATGCTACGCTGCTGCTGCTGTTATTATCATAGCTCTCTGTGTTTTAGTGTTTGATAGGACTGGTCACCCTTCATCACTCTTTTTCATACTTTGCTTGACTATTTTTACTTGCTCATTTTTCTTCAAGAACTTAAAATTATCTTGAATATCTCCTTCCTCCCAATCCTATTTGTACTGTTTTAGGGTTACATTATATTTATACATGAAGTTAGGGAAAATTGACAATCTTTAAAATGTTGAGCTTTTCAAGAAAGCTGTATGCCTTTTCATTTGTTTGTCTTTGATATCCATCTGAATTTTAGGGTTTTTTCCTCCATTTAAATCCGTTGTTTTAAAAATGTTAGTATTCTTTGAACACCAGTAAATACCAGTGAGTCATCAGGAAAGAAACAATGGGAAAAGCCCATTTCATGCTTATCCAGAACTGGTGTTTGTGTATGTAGAATGCCTTGGAAATTTTTATTGGTCATGGATGAAGCCGAGGAAGCCATGGAAAGGAGCAGTTTCAAGAGGGGCAACTGATTGATTGTGGGAATGGCTCTCATTTGAAGATAGAGGAGAACCAGTTTTTTTATATTTGAGGGCTGAAGGCTCTTAGAAGGAGAAGGCTTAAGGAGGATATGATCACATTTTGTAAAATTAGAATGGTATGGCTAGGTGATCACAATCTTAAGAATTCTATAATAGTAACTCTGGAATATAGCAAATAGTTTAAGACAATCAAGTGCTGAAGTAAATGTCGACTGATATCTAGCTTTTTACTTCAAAAGGCAACACAGAGTAAGAAAGGTTTAAGAAAAGCTTTAAGGAAGGTTTAGGAAAATAAAGGAATTAAGGAAGATGTGGCTATTTGGGGGTTCATCCCCAACCTTTGCAAGGGTTAGCATGAAAGTTACCATGCCCTTCCACAGGTTACCTTCTTTTTATTGTTTTTTAAATGAATTAATTTTTTAGAGAAGAAATAAGGTTTGTGTTTTGTTTTTGTTTTTTTGAGGAAGATTAGCCTTGGGCTAACATCTGCCACCAATCCTCCTCTTTTTGCTGAGGAAAACTGGCCCTGAGCTAACATCCGTGCCCATCTTCCTCTACTTTAACGTGGCACGCCTGCCACAGCATAGCGTGATGAGCTGTGCGTAGGTCTGCACCTGGGATCCGGGCTGCTGAAGCGCAACCTGCGAACTTAACCACTGCACCACCAGGCCAGCCTAACATAGGCTACCTTCTTTGCCATTATCCAAGTACTAGATAGGATCTGTTCCGTCTGAGAGAGAGTTTCTTGTTCTTGTGTGATTTGTTTTCTCCTTCCTAAACCCTCCCCTAGCTTTTTTGGAAGTGATTCCTTTCCAGCTCCTTTTAAGGTAGAAGGGCTTTATTTTACTTGGGGTTTTCTTTGGTTGACATCTTTATAACCGTAGTGTATTTCTATTACTTTCTTTTATAGGTAGCTCATTCCACACTGCTGTGATCTTCCCATTCATTTATTGGATGATTTCACAGAATAGACCTGGCATCTACTTAGTGTAGACCTCTTTCTTTCACCTTTCCTCAATAAAGACAAAGAGATTTTTAGCAAATTAGATATCAGATTCTGTGATTTAATATGACTACTTTCTTTTTTTTAAAAAAATGATTGGCACCTGAGCTAACAACTGTTGCCAATCTTCTTCTTTTTTTTTTTTTCCCCAAAGCCCCCCCGTACATAGTTGTACATCCTGGTTGTGAGTGCCTCTGGTTGTGCTGTGTGGAACACCGCCTCAGCATGGCCTGATGAGTGGTGCCATGTCCGCGCCCAGGATCCAAACCGGCGAAACCCTGGGCTGCCAAAGCAGAGCGTGCGATCTTAACCACTTGGCCATGGGGCCAGCCCCTGAGTATACTTTCATTTGAAACTTATTAGTGATTACAGTTATAGAACATTTATAATGAAGAAAAACTAGAACTCAATTAGACCTATGTATGTTTCTAAATCAATACTTTAAATGATTCAGAAAAAGAAGCAATTTAGTAATCTGAAGTTTGCACAAAGCACCCCCATTTGGAATCTCATGAGTCTGTTGACAACTTGTAAGAGACTAACAGTTTTCAAAAAAACAAAATGACACATGTCCTTAGATCATCTTATATAATTTTCTGTTTGTTCTGAGAGGGACTAAGATCTGAATATTGAAATGAAACCTGAGCATTTTTCTTTGAAGCCTGGGTTTTACTGAAGAAAATTTCCATGGCAGATGGCATGTGCATCTCCTACTTGTTAACATTCGTTATAGATCCCACAGAGTGCAAAGTTTTGCAGTATATAGAGGGCATTATGTACTTACTACTGTGATTGCAGTAGATTGCTACTTTTTAAAGTAATGAAAAATGATTGTTTTCTCTTCTAGCTATGTCTGGTGAGAACAGAGAAAATACACTGTTTTATTCTGAAATTCCTAAAACCATCAATAGAGCAGCAGTTTTAATGCTCTCTTGGAAGCCTCTTTTGGATCTTTTTCAGGTAGGATTAAACATTGTTATTCCTGTGATTTGGTGTATGTTTTCAGATACTGTGTTTATTGAGAGGCAGAAATTCAACTGAAGCTTTATATTTGAAGTAGGTGTGAATTAAAAGGAATTAAAACATTTTTATGTTTTTGCATGTCTGACCCTTAAATTCCATTTAACTCTCAATATCTGAAACTAAGGGATATTAGAATTCAGATTTTTTTTTAAACTATCTTCTTCCTGTTTAAGCACCTTTCCCCTCTATAAACTTGCTCGTTATGTAGTTGTCACGTTTTTGGGGAGGAGTTATTCACATGAAAGAAGTAGTATATATTTCCAGAAAGCTTTTTCTTTAAATCTTTAAATTGAATGTGTAGTTCTAATACTTAGTAACAGTACTCACTTAAGGGTTAAATAAAGGTATTAAGTTCAATTTTTGTTTCTAAATAATATAGTTCAGGGGCTGGCCCTGTGGCCTAGTGGTTAAGTTTGGCATGCTCCACTTCAGCACCCCAGGTTTAGTTCCCTGGTGCAGACCTACACCACTCATCAGTGGCCACGCTGTGGCAGCAACCCACTTATAGAATAGACGAAGAGTGGCACAGATATTAGCTCAGGGTGAATCTTCCTCAAGCAAAAAGAGGAGGACTGGCAATGGATGTCGGCTCAGGGCAAATCTTCCTAGCAAAAAAAAAAAAAAAGTTTAATTTAATTTATGAAAAATCAAAGCTTAGGGTTTTTTTTTTCAATATTTTATCTTTAGACAAAATGTAAATAGTTGAAAGTCATTCCAAGAACAAGATGATAGTTTGGGTGTGATTCTTTGCCTTTTTGGTCCTCATTTATTATTTTTACATTGCATATTTCCTTATTGAATAGCATGTTTGGGCTAAATGAACTAAAATGTGTTATTTCTCTTAGGAATTAAAAAAGATAAATTGTATGACAACTAATAATTTTGACTGCAACTGTTTATCATGGATGTTGTTTTTTATATAGTCTTATGACTTTTCTTTAAAACAGAAAAAAATTCCTAATTCTAAGAACAGTGTGTTAAACTGAAATAATGGTAGTTTTCTCATGGATCAGTTTGCAAATTAATGAGCCAAAGTTCTTATTTTTAAAAAACTTTTATTATGGAAAATTTCAGACCATAGAAAAGTAGAATCACATGTGAAATAATTTCAACAGTTGTCAGTCTGGGCCATCAGTGTTTCATTGTAGCCCTCCCAGTCCCCCCTCCCAATCCCAGCCCCCTCTTCTTGGATTATTTTTAAGCAAATCCCAGCTATGTGATTTCACTCCTAAATAAGTCAGTTTGTATCTCTAAAGGGTACACATTCTTTTTAGACATTACCACAATATCATTATCAAATTTCGTAGAGATGGAAAGTAGGGTCGTGGTTGCCAGGGGCTGGGAGAAGGAAAAAATGGAAAGTTGTTTAATGAGTATAGAGTCAGTTTTGCAAAATGAACAAGTTCTGGAGATGGATTGCACAACAATGTGAGTATACGTAACGCTACTGAACTGTAAACTTAAAAATAGTTGGTAAATTTCATGTTATATATATTTTACCACAATTAACAAAGAAAAGGATACTTCGTAGATAATGTTGTGTGCTTCCATCAAGAGACATATAGAGGCTTATTTCTCTTGTGATGATAGCAGCCTTTGATCATTGCCTAGATCCATTAATTTATTAGGGGTTCTGAAACAGTGATAATTTATCATTCCTTCTTCATTTATTAATTGAAATATTTCTATAAAGAGAAACTGCTATTTGACAGCCATTCGGTTATCCTGATGTCCAGTTCACAATGGAAAGGCAGGATACTGTTTGACTCTTCATTTTTCAAATAATTTGTTTCCTACAGTCCTCCACTAGTTACATTAGAGTTTTTGGAGAGTTTTTTGGTATCTTTATAAACTTACAGAGTTAATTTATTTGATATATTTTGATGCATTGACAGTTATTATTCTTATTGTATAAATTGTCTTATTTTTGGCTGGTGGAATTCTCTTCAACTTGAGATGTCGAATTCTTTTGACATGACCCTGGTAATAGTTGATAGCTCTCTGGCTTGCTTGTATGATGATGATGGTCCGCGCTCATCGTACACATTGCCTATCCTGTGCTTGGAATCAGCCATTTCTCCAAGGCGCTCTGGTTCCTTTATGGGAAAGTGGTATTAAGAGACCATGATCTGGGCACTAGGGGTGCTCATTATTGCTAAGTTGGTAATTGTTTCTAGGTCTTTTGATTCGATAAACTAGGTAATACATACATTGCATGTGTGTATCTTTGAAATGTAGGTATTAATATGCACTCTATCAATTTAGATAAAGTAAGGTCAGACTGATATATCCAATTCAAATTCTGCATTACAGGTTTTTTTTTTAACCTCATTTATCTTACATATGAATCTCCTTTCTCTGATTTCAAAGATCCCAGTCTAAATAACAACATAATTACTCATTTGATTTACTCGGTACTACACACACAACAGTTTCAAAATGACAAATGAATCAACACTATGATTACTTAGAATAGTAACTTGGAATTGTTTTCTGTGTGGTTACAATTCTACAGTGCTATACAATTAGATGCATTTGTTTCATTTTGTTTTCAACTGTTAAGAATTCCTTTATTTCTAATTACTTTTGTTTTATAAAATAGTTACATGATTCCAAAGTCAAATCCACAAAACAAAGTATATTCTGAGAAGCTCCCTGTCTCCTCCATCCTGTTTCCCTCCCTCTCATTCTAGATAACCTTTGTTTTTAAATGGCTCATCTTTCCTTTTTAAAAAATATAAGCAAGTACGTAGATAGCCATATGCCCCCCTTAGATAAATAGTAACTTACAATATACATTTTTTCCACCTTGCAGTTTTCAAATAACAACATATCCCTCAGATCACTCCATAGGAATATATCCTTAATTTTTATTTCTCTTTACATCTGTGTTGTGTTGTGCAGACAAATCATATTCAACCTGTTCCTTCTTAATGGACATTTCAGTTACATTCAGTCTTTCTCTTACAAAATAGTACTGCAATGAAATGGCTTGGGCATACAACATTTTACATTTTTGGCAGTATGTTTTTAAGCTAGAGTCTTACCAATGAAATCACTGGACCAAAAGGTATTTGCTTTGGCAGTTTTTCTAGGTATTACCAAATTTCCCTCCATAGGAACTGTGCCATTTTGAATTCTCACCAGCAAGGTATAAAGCTGTCTGTTTTCCCATGAACTCTCCAACACAATATATGATCAAACGTTTGAATTTTTGCCAGTCGATAGATGGAAATGGTATCCCAGTGTAATTTAATTTTCATTTCTCTTATAGGCAAAGTTGATCATCTTTTTATGTAGTTAAAAGCTACTTGCATTTCTTTTTCTGTAAATTATTTATTCATATCTCTAACCTATTTTTCTATGGAGTGAATGGTCTTTTTCTTCATTTTTAGGAGCCTTTTACTGGGCATATTAACACTTTGTCTTTGATTTAGTTTGCAAATATTTTTCCCAGGTTGTCGTTTGTATTTTTACTTTCTTTATGGTGCGTGTGTTTGTGTTTTGGCCATGTGAAAGATTTTTATGTAATAAAATTTATTGATCTTTTTCTGTATTGCTGCTAGATTTTATTGCTTCTGGAATTTGTATCTTCTGTCATAGTTAGGACAGTTTTCCCTACACCCAGTTTGTGAAAGAATTCACCCATGTTTTCATCGTACTAGATGGTTTCATTTTTTAAAGCTTTATTGAGGTATAATTAACATATAATAAACTGCAAATATTAAAGTGTACAAGTTGATAGATCCAACATATATATGTACTTATGAAACCATTACCTCAATCATTACCCCCAAAAGTTTCCTTGTACCCCTTCCTAATCTCCCCTGCCCACCCATCCCCTGGCAGACATTGTGCCAGTCTTGTACAATCTTTCATAAGATTTATCTCTAAGTATTTCACATTTCTTAATCTATTGTAAATGTTGCTGTTTTCTAATTTCAATTTCTCGTTGTTCATTGCTAGGTTTTAGAAATACAATTAATTTTGTTTTGTTTTGTTTTGTTTTGTTTTGTTTGAGGAAGACTAGCCCTGAGCTAACTGCTGTCAATCCTCCTCTTTTCGCTGAGGAAGACTGGCCCTGAGCTAACATCCGTGCCCATCTTCCCTGACTTTATATGTGGGACGCCTACCACAGCATGGTGTGCCAAACAGTGCCATGCCTGCACCCGGGATCCGAACCCGCAAATCCCGGGCCGCCGAAGTGGAACGTGCACACTTAACCGCTGCACTACTGGGCTGGCCCTACAGTTGATTTTGTATAGTAATCTTATATCCTGCCACCTTGCTTAAACTCATTTATTCCATTAGTTTTTTTGTAGCTTCCATTGGATTTTTCTATGTAAACAATCATATTGTCTGCAAACACTACAATTTTACTTCTTTTCCATTCTAGTTGCCTTTTATTTCTTTTTCTTGCCTTATTCTACTGGCTAACTCTATTACAATATCGAATAGAAGTGGTGAAGGTAGATGTTCTTGTCTTCTTTCTGATCTTAGGAGGAGTCATTCAATCCTTTACCAGAAGGTCTATTAGCTGTAGGTTTTTCGTAAATGCCCTTTATTAGGCTGGGGAAGTTCCCTTTTATTTCTCGTTTGCTCAGTGGTTTTATCAGGAATAGTTACTCAATTTTGTCAACTGTTTTTTTCTGTGTCTTCTTCTTCTCCCTAAAGCCCCCTAGTACATAGTTATATATTTTAGTTGTGGGTCCTTCTAGTTGTGGCAGATGGGATGCTGCCTCAGCATGGCCTGATGAGCATTGCCATGTCCATGCCAGGATCCGAACCGGTGAAACCCTGGGCCACTGAAGCAGAGCATGTGAACTTAACCACTCGGCCACAGGGCTGGCCCCAGGCTTTTTTAATTTGTTAATATGACAAAACATCACTTGATTATTCCATGTTAAACCAGCCTTGCATTCTTGGGGAAAAGCCCACTTGGTTATAAGTTATTATCCTTTTAAATATTAGTTAATATTAACTTGGTTATTAATTATTATCCTTTTACATTTACTAAAATTTTGTTTAGGTTTTTATGTCTGTGTTCATGAGAGATTTTGGTCTGTAGAGTTCTTTTCTTGTAATTTCTTTGTCAGATTTTGGTGGTAGTAGTATGCTAGCTGCAGTATAAATTGGAAGTTATTTCCTCCTTTTTAATTTTCTAGAAGAATTTTTTGGTAGAATTCACCAAAGCTATCTAGACCTGTAGTTTTCTTTGGGGAAAGATTTTTAACTACGTGTTTAATTTCTTCATTAAATATAGTGCTATTCAGGTTATCTTTTTTTTTTCAGTGAGCTTTGTTTGTGTTTTTGAGGGAATGTTTCCATTTCATCTAACGTATTGAATTTATTAGCATAAGGTTCATAGTATTCCCAAATCTTTTTAATGTCTGTAGAATCTGTGGTGATCTCCCTTTCTCATTCCTGATTTTTCTTTTTAAAGATTTTTATTTTTATTCTTTTTCCTTTTTCTCCCCAAAGCCCCCCAGTACATAGTTGTACATTCTTCGTTGTGGGTCCTTCTAGTTGTGGCATGTGGGATGCTGCCTCAGCATGGTTTGATGAGCAGTGCCATGTCCACATCCAGGATTCGAACCAACGAAACACTGGGCCACCTGCAGCGGAGCGCACAAACTTAACCACTCGGCCACGGGGCCAGCTCCTGATTTTTTTTTTTTAACCTGAGCTAACAACTGTTGCCAGTCTTTTTTTTTTTTCTTTCTGCTTTTTCTCCCCAAATCCCCCCAGTACATAGTTGTATATTCTAGTTGTGGGTCCTTCTAGGTGTGGCACGTGGGACACCACCTCAATATGGCTTGATGAGCAGTGCCATGTCTGCACCCAGAAGCCGAACCAGCAAAACCCTGGGCTGCCAGAGAGGAGCGTGCAAACTTAACCACTTGGCCACGGGGCTGGCCCCCATTCCTGATATTTTATGTAATTTGTGTCTTCCCTCTCTTTTTCTTTTCCTGATCAGTCTGGCTAAGCGTTTATCGGTTTGGGTTCATTGATTTTTCTCTATTTCATTGTTTTATGCTCTCATCTTTATTATTTCTTTTCTTCTACTTACTTTGGATTTCATTTATCCTTTATTTTCTAGTTTCACAAGATGGTAGCTGAGGTTACTAGTTGGAGACCTTTCTTCTTTTCTTTTTTTTTCAAAGATTTTATTTTTCCTTTTTTCCCAAAGCCCCCCAGTTCATAGTTGTGTATTTTTAGTTGTGGGTCCTTCCAGCTGTGGCGTGTGGGATGCCGCCTCGGCATGGCTTGATGAGTGGTGCCATGTCCGCACCCAGGATCCGAACCGGTGAAAACCTGGGCCACCACAGTGGAGTGTGAGAACTTAACCACTCGGCCACGGGGCCAGCCCCTCTTCTTTTCTGATATAAGCGTTTAGTGTTATAAATTTCCCTTTAAGTACCACATTAGCTACAGCCTGTACATTTTGATATGTTGTTTCCATTTTTACTTAGTCCAAATCTAGTTTCCCTGTGACCCATGAGTTATTTACAAGTATACTTTTTAGTTTCCAAATATGTGAGGATTTTTCAGAGATTTTATTTCTAGTTTAATTCCCTTGTGATCAGAGAACATACTTTGTATGACTTGAATCTTTTCCAATTTACTGAGTCTTGTTTTATGGCCCAGAATATGGTCCATCTTGGTAAATGTTCTCTGTTCACTTGAAAAACACATATGTTCTGTTGTTGTTGGGTCTATGAATGACCATTACATCAGATTGACTTACTATGTTGTCCAAGTCTTCTATGTCTTTACTGATTTTCTACTTGTTCTGTCAGTTATTAAGAGAGAATGTTGAAATCTCCAACTATAATTGCAGATTTGACTATTTCTCTTTGTAGTTCTATTAGCTTTTGCTTTATATGTTTTGAAACTAAGTTATTAGGTGCATAAATGCATAGGATTGTTATGTCCTCCTGATAAACTGATTCCTTTATTGTTATGAAATGACCCTCTGTTTCTAGCAATATTCTTTACTCTGAAATTTACCTTAATATTAATGTAAACACTCCAGCTTTCTTTTGATTAGTTTTATCATGGATTATGCTTTTTCATTCTTTTATTTTTTTGCCAGCTTTATTGAGATATAATTCATATACCATACAATTCACTCATTCAAAGTATACAATTCAATGATTTTTAGTGTATTCACACAGTTGTGCAACTGTCATCACAGTCTGGTTTTAGAACACTCTGTCATCCCACAAAGAAACCCATTAGTAGTCGCTCCTCATCCCCCTACCCACCCTACCCCCAGGCCTATGCAACTGCTAGTCTACTTTGAGTCTCTATAGATTTGCCTAGTCTGGACATTTCATATAAAAGGAATTGTAATATGTGGGCCTTCATGATTGGTTTCCTTCCCTTAGCACAATATTCTCTGGATTTATCCACATTGTAGCAGATAACAATACTTTACTTGTTTTTTTTTTTTTTTCTTTGAGGAAGATTAGCCCTGAGTTAACTGCTGCCAATCCTCCTCTTTTTGCCGAGGAAGACTGGCCCTGAGCTACCATCTGTGCCCATCTTCCTCTACTTTATGTGTGGGGTGGCTACCATAGCATGGTGTGCCAAGCGGTGCCATGTCTGTACCCGGGATCCGAACCAGCTAACCCTGGGCCACTGAAGTGGAACGTGTGCACTTAACCACTGCGCCACCAGGCTGGCCCCACTTTACTTGTTTTTATGGCTGAATAGTATTCCATTGTATGGCTATACTACAGTTTATTTATCTATCAGTTTATGGATATTTGGGTTGTTTCAGCTTTTGGGCTCTTATGAATAATGCTGCTTTTAACATTCATATGCAAGATTTTGTGTAGATCTATGTTTTCAGTTCTCTTGGGTATATATCTAGGAGTAGAATTGCTGGGTCGTGTGGTAATTCTATGTTTAAATTTTTAAGGAACTACTAAATTGCTTTCCACAGCAGCTGCACCATTTTACATTCCCAATAGCAATGTGTGTAGTTCCCTACGTCCTCACCAACACTTATTATCCATCATTTTGATTATAGCCATCCCAGTGAGTGTGAAGTGGTATCTCATTGTGGTTTTGATTTGCATTTCCCTAATGATTAGCAATATTGAGCATCTTTTCATGTACTTATTGGCATTTGTTTATTTTCTTTAGAGAAATGACTGTTTAAATCCTTTGCCCATGTTTTAATCAGGTTGTTTGTCCTGTTGTTTGAATATGGAGCACCAAAATGATATGTCCAAGTCCTAAAGGTGTCTGTGAATGTGACCATGTTTAGAAATAGGGTCTTTGCAGATATATTTAAGGATCTCAAGATGAGATAATCCTGGATTTAGGGTGGGCCAGAAATACAATGATTGGTGTTCTTATGAGAGAAAGGAGAGGGAGGTTTTTTTCCCCTAAGATTGGCACCTGAGCTAATATCTGTTGCCAATCTTTTTTTTTTTTTCCTTTTCTTCTTCTCCCCAAAGCCCCCCAGTACACAGTTGTATATTCTAGTTGCAGGTCCTTCTAGTTGTGCTGTGTGGGACACCACCTCAGCATGGCCCAGTGAGTGGTGCCATGTCCGCACCCAGGATCCGAACTGGTGAAACCCTGGGGCACAAAGCGGAGCGCACAAACCCAACCACTCAGCCACTGGGCCGGCCACAGGAGAGGCAGTTTTGACACAGAGGGTAAAGGCTATGTGAAGACATGGAGAGAGATTAGAGTTATGTTGCCACAAGCCAGTGAACCCCTGGAGCCACCAGAAGCTGGAAGAGGCACCAGAAGCCCAGAGCCTTTGGAGGAAGCCTGGCCTTGCTGACACGTTAACTTTGGGCTGCTGTCCTCCAGAACTGTAAGAGAATAAATTTCTGTTGTTTTCAGCCACCAAGTTTGTGGTAATTTGTTATAGCAGCCCTAGGAAACTAATACACATCCCTTGACGCACAAGGTTTTAAATTTTGTTGAAGTTCGGTCGATTTGTTTTTTCTTTGCTTGTGCTTTGGTGTCATATCTAAGAAACTATTGCTTAACCCAAGGTCTGCAGATTATCATTTATGTTTTCTTATATAAGAGTTTCATAATATTATCTCTAACATTTAGATCTTTGATCCATTTTGAGTTAATTTTTGTATATGGTGTGATATCAGGGGTCCAAATTATTTCTTTTACATTTGGAATGCAGTTGTCCCAGCACCATTTATTGAAGGCTATTCTTTCCCTATGAAATGATCTTAGCACCCTTGCTGAAAGTCAATTGACCATGTATAATTCTGGACTCTCAGTTCTATTCCAATGGCTTATATGTCTATCCATATGCTAGTACCATGCTGTCTTGATTAATGTAGCTTTGTACTAACTTCTGAAACTGGAAAGTGTGAGTCCTCCATTACTGTTCTTCTTTTTCAAGATTATTTTGGAATTCCATGTGAATATTATTAGAATCATCTAGCTTATGCATATCTTGAAAAAAGGGAATTGGAACTTTGATAGGCATTCTCTTGAATCTCTGGATCAATTTGTGGTCTATTGCCATCTTTATACTCTTAAGTCTTCCAGTCCATGGGCATGGGATGTCTTTCTGTTTATTTAGATCTTCCTTAATTTCTTTCAACAGTGTTTTACAGTGTTCTGTATACAAGTCTTGTACTTCGATTAAATTTATTCCTAACTATTTTATTCCTTTTGAGGATATTTTTTTTATTGAGTTCATAATAGTTTACATCAATGTGAGATTTCAGTTGAATGTTATTTCTTGACTGTCACCACATAAGTGCTCTGCTTCACTCCCTGTGCCCACCCCCCACCCCGCTTCCCCCGGTAACCACTGAAGTGTTTTCTTTGTCCCAGTACTTGTTTATATTCCACATGTGAGTGAAATCATCTAGTGTTTGTCTTTCTCAGACTGGCTTATTTTGCTTAGCATAATTCCCTCTAGGTCCTTCCATGTTATTGCAAATGGGATGAATTTGTCTTTTTTTCTGGCTGAGTAGTATTCCCTTATATATATATACCACATCTTCTTTATCCAATCATCAGTCTATGGGCACTTGGATTGTTTCCATGTCTTGGCTATTGTGATTAGTGCTACAATGAACATAGGGACACATATGTTACTTTGGATTGCTGATTTCAAGTTGTTTGGGTAGATACCCAGTAGTGGGATAGCTGGGTCATATGGTAGTTTTATTTTTAGTTTTTTGAGGAATCTCCATACTGTTTTCCATAGTGGCTGCACCAGTTTGCGTTCCCACCAGCATTGTATGAGGGTTCCCTTCTCTCCACACCCTCTCCAACACTTGTTATTTTTAGTCTTAGTGATTATAGCCATTTTAATAGGCATAAGGTGGTATCTTAGTGTAGTTTTGATTTGCATTTTCCTGACGATTAGTGATGTTGAACATCTTTTCATGTGTTTATTGGCCATCTGTATGTCTTCTTTGGAAAAATGTCTGTTCATCTCCTCTGCCCATTTTTTGATCGGGTTGTTTGTTTTTTTATTGTTCAATTGTGTGAGTTCCTTATATATTACGGAGATTAACTCCTTTTCAGAGATATGATTTGCAAATATTTTCTCCCAATTATTGGGTTGTCTCTTTGTTTTGATTCTAGTTTCTTTTGCCTTGCAGAAGCTTATTAGTCTGATGAACTCCCACGTGTTTATTTTTTCTTTTGTTTCCCTTGTCTGAGAGGACGTGGTATTTGAAAGATCCTTTTTAGTTTGATGTCAAAGAGTTTACTACTGATACTATCTTCCAGGAGTTTTATAGTTTCAGGACGAATCTTCAGGTCTTTGATCCATTTTGAGTTTATTTTTGTGTATGGCATGAGATAGTGGTCTACCTTTATTCTTTTGCATGCAGCTGTCCAGTTTTCCCAACACCATTTATTGAAGAGACTCTCTCTCTCTCTTTCTTTCTTTCTTTGAGGATTAGCCCTGACCTAAGATCTCCCAATTTGTCATGGAGCTGCCAATCCTCCTCTTTTTGCTGTGGAAGACTGGCCCCGAGCTAACATCCATGCCCATCTTCCTCCACCTTTTTTATATGTGGGACGCCTGCCACAGCATGGCTTGACAACTGGTGCATAGGTCCATACCTGGGATCCAAAGTTGCGAACCTCAGGCTGTGGAACGTGTGAAATTAACCACTGTGCCACTGGGCTGGCCCCTATGATCCTTTTAATATGCTGCTAGATTCAGTTTGCCAGTATTTCAGTGAGGACTTTTGCATCTGTAGTCATAAGGGATATTGGTCTATGGTTTTATTTCCTTGTGATGTCTTTGTCCGGTTTTGGTATCAGGGTAATGCTGACCTCATCAAATGTGTTAGTAAAGTGTTTCCTCCTGTTCTCTTTTTTTGGAAGAGTTGGAAAATGATGGGTCTTAATTCTTCATTAAATATTTGGAAGAAGAAATCATTAAGGCCATCTAGACCTGGGCTTTTCTTTGTGGGAAGTTTTTTGGTTACTAACTCAAACTCTTTACTCATTATAGATCTGTTGAGATTTTCTGTTTCTTCTTCAGTCAGTTTTGGTGGTTAGTATGTTTCTAGGAATTTAATCATTTCATCTACGTTATCTAATTTGTCAGCATATAATTGTTCATGCTATTTCCTTATAATCCCTTTTATCCCTAGAATATTGTTACTAACAATGCTCTTTCACTCTTGATTTTAGTAAATTAAGTGTTTTTGTGTTTTTTGATCATTCTAGCTAAATTTGTCAAATTTGTTGATCTTTTCAAACAATGAAGTTTTGGTTTTGTTAAGCTTTATTTTTCTATTCTCTATTTTCTTTATTTCTAATCTATTTTATATTATTTCCTTGCTTTGGATTCAATTTCCTCTTTTTTTCCATTGGTCTTAAGGTGGAAAGTTAGGTTATTGATTTGAGATCTCTTTTTTAATATAGGCATTTATAGTTATAAGTTTCCCTCTGAGCACTGCTTTTGCTGCATCCCTTAAGTTTTGGTAGATTGTGTTTTCTTTTGTCTCAGTATTTTCTGATTGCCTTTGGTATTTTTTCTTTGACCCATTGGCTTCTGACTGCTTGTGCCAACCTTTGGAAACTGTCAAGGCAGTTAGCTGGGACAACTGTAAAGGCTCACCTCTTTTGGTTCCCATTTCTCAGGGGTCACTGTCCTTTGTCATCTGATGTCCAGTGTTTTGAAAACGTTATTTGACATGTTTTGTCCATTTTCTCAGTTGTTTCAGATGGGAGATTAAATCTGGTCCCTTCTTACTTCATCTTGTCTAGAAGTGGAAGTTGGTTTCATTTTTAATGAATTTGAATCTCTGACCCATTTGGAATATGTAAGAAGTGGATCCAGTGTTATCTTTTTGCTGTGCAGTAATTTCAACCGATTTAAAATTTAAATCAATAATCACTGATTTTATTAGTACTATCTTTTCTATACCACTTTTTCCTATTAGTTTCTATATTCAGCTTTCTATTTTGGATTTTCTATTCTATATCCTTGTTCATTCTGTTTATTCATGTTTCATTTTTTAATACCTGGTAAAGCTAACCTTGTTCCCCATAATTGGTCTTTTTCAGGGTTCTTTTTATCATCTTGCTTGTTATTCTTTTACATAACAAATTATGTAATCACAAAGTTATAAATACAGAGTTCTCTTGTGAAAATTAATTTCTTAGCTCTTAAATTTCTTGTGTTCTGATTATTAAGCATAAAGACATATCAAGTACCAAGTCTGGTGACATTAAAGGAGAATAAAAAGGGAGAAATTAAAATATAATTGTATACTTAGAATTGCTCTTGGCTTCAATGGAAACAGTCTTAAGAGATATTTAAAACAAAAAGATCAGAATTCATAAAACTATATGTTCATCGAATTTGCTAGTTTTTTTCTGTTAGAGCCTAACACATGCCTGTACAAATGTGTATATATGTAATTAAACACTAATTTTAAAAATTATACAATGAATACAAAACCTAGGTAGGTTTTTAGCAGGATTCCAAGGTTGTCTCATTTTTAACCTCACCTAACTTTTGTTTTTTGAGGAAGATTAGCCCTGAGCTAACATCTACTGCCAATCCTCCTCTTTTTTGCTAAGGAAGACTGGCCCTGAGCTAACATCCTTGCCCATCTTCCTCTACTTTATATGTGAGACACCTACCACAGCATGGCTTGCCAAGCGGTGCCATGTCCTGTCCCCACCCAGGATCCAAACTGGTGAACACCGGGCCGCTGAAGCGGAATGTGCACACTTTACCACTGCACCACTGGGCCAGCCCCCTCACCTGACATTATTTTAGGCTTGCAAGTATATACCTGTATTTGCCATCCTGGAACAATATTTACTTTCAGTGTGCTGGCTTAGTTCTAGAGTGATGCATCCCTGCCAATAAGCTTATCTAGACTCTTTTTAAAAGTATTACTCTTTGGGGCTGGCCCTGTGGCCGAGTGGTTAAGTTCACGCGCTCTGCTGCAGGCAGCCCAGTGTTTCATTGGTTCGAATTCTGGGCGCGGACATGGTACTGCTCATCAAACCACGCTGAGGCAGCGTCCCACATGCCACAACTAGAAGGACCCACAATGAAGAATATGCAACTATGTACCAGGGGGCTTTGGGGAGAAAAAGGAAAAAAATAAAATCTTTAAAAAAAAAAAAAAAGTATTACTCCTTGATAGCAGAAACCATGTCTGTTTGCCTTATTTATCATTCTCAAATAAAGTGTAAAGACCTCTTAATGAGGGAAGACGTGGATGTAATTTTTTTTTTTTGGTGAGGAAGGTTGGCCCTGAGCTAACATCTGTCACAAATCTCCCTTTTTTTTTTTTGTCTCCCCAAAGCCCCAGTACATAGTTGTACATCTTAATTGTAAGTCCTTTCAGTTCTTCTCTGTGCGATGCTGCCACAGCATGGCTTAATGGGCGGCATGCAGGTCTGTGCCCAGGATCCAAACCAGCAAATCCCGGGCTGCCGAAGTGGAGCACATGAACTTAATCACTTGGTCACGGGTCCAGCCCCCCTAGCTTTGTTTCCTTTATATTCCTTTTAAAATTTTATACACGTTATCAAATAATATTTCTGGCTTGAGGAAATCTCTCATCATCATCAGTCGTTAATTACAAATATTCTTTGAGAGAGATTTTAGCAGACGCTGTAGGTAGGAGAACAAAATGATGCAGATTCTGCTCTAAGTTGTTTTAAAATCTGTTTCTACTCAGAAATACTGAAAAAAAAAGAAAAACAATAACATACCCAAATGAGTGTATGTGAGTATAAATGAATACACCGTAATGGATCAGGGAACTTTCCTGGTCAGGGTTAACTTAAAACTAAGGTTTGGGGATGTCAGTAAAACTTGGATGGATAGAAAGAAAAATAGCCTTTCAAGGGTGGAAAATGAAACAGACAAAGGCCAAAAGGCAGAGCATCCCATATTGGGTTTTAAGTCAGTGATGTGACCAGCCTGACCTAGGGTTTTATTAGAGGAATATCAGTAGATGTAGTGGGAAGGTGCTAATGACGGCTGATAGTTGAGAACTCTCTCCGTGCCAGTCATTGTGCCATAAACACTTTACATATTTTTATCTAAGTTAATGTTCACAAAGCTGAAGTAGATGATTTATTACTACTTTGAAAGTGAGGAAAACTGCTTTTGAAGAAATTAAGCTACTTGCCCGAAGTCAGACTTCTAGTGAGGGTCAAAGCTTAAATTCAAACCACTTGACTCCAAAGTCTGTGCTTTTAATTGCATGCAAAACTGCTAATTTATGTTTAGGTTTGGAAGATCTTGAGTGCCGAGCCAAGGTGATGAGACCTAATTCTTGTTCTCTAATGTGTACAGTAATCACCTAGAGACCTTTTACCAGGAAATCTTTCAGCAGACTTTCTGAAATTTATCTGCTTAAAGTTGCTGGCAACTTTCGGAGTCACTCAAAGTGTAGACTCAATAGTATTGGAGACGCTAGGGTTTAGTGCTAAAAGCGAAAGGCGAGCCTTCAAAGACTGGAATGGATGGCTTCTCTTTCCTTTTGCATTAGGCAACGCTGGACTATGGAATGTATTCTCGAGAAGAAGAACTGTTAAGAGAAAGAAAACGCATTGGTACAGTTGGAATTGCTTCTTATGATTATCACCAAGAAAGTGGAACATTTCTGTTTCAAGCTGGTAGTGGAATTTATCACGTAAAAGATGGAGGACCACAAGGATTTACTGTAAGTTGGTGTTACTGTTAAATCTGTTTTTGAGTCCTAAAGGCTATTTGCACCCAAATCAGAAAGGTAATTAAACAAACCAGAAAATTCTGTTTACCTACCAACTAAGAAATTTTGTAATAAAGAAAACAGGAAATATGGGTATTAATTTCCAGTTTTAAGAGTTAATTTTTCCAGTGACATTAATATACAATTTTTAAAATGCTAAAATAAAAGCACTTGCTATATAGGAAGATATAGTAAAGGACATCAGTGCCCATTTTCTGAGTAAGTGCTGAGGGGGATTTTGGAAGACTGTGATGTCACAAGACAATACATTTTACCTCCCTTAAAAGCTTAATTCATCTTAATAGATGGTTTTAATGTTTGGTTTTATTCCACGCAATTGTTGATGTGCTATTGAACTATTATTTTGATAGAATTGTGATGATCCTGGTTTTCATTCCATTTTTATGAGAAAACTATTTTATATAGGTAAAATTAATTTGAAATATTTATTAAATAAAATATTCAATAAATACAAGTATTTAACAAACAATAATTACTCTGTTAAACCAGCTTGGGCAACAAAATTTATGAAGTGCTGTTATGTTGTCTTTATTTCCTCTCCTATTACCCTTAGCTTTCTATAGTAAAAACCATGAGTCCTTCCTTATAAGTTAAGGCATATAAAAGTATATTTTTCTGGGGAGCAATTATCATAGTGGACATTTTACTTGGAATTATTATTCATTTTATAAGGAGGGTGCTGGCAAATGAATATGTAGGTAGTAGCCTGATACTTGCCTTAAAATGTTGTTTACTTTTCTAGCAACAACCCTTACGGCCTAATTTAGTGGAGACTAGTTGTCCTAACATTCGGATGGATCCGAAATTATGCCCAGCTGACCCAGACTGGATTGCTTTTATACATAGCAATGATATTTGGATATCCAACATTGTAACCAGAGAAGAAAGGAGGCTCACCTATGTGCACAATGGTAACGCAAAGTTCTTCAAATCTACGTTCCTGAAAAGTGTTTTTAAAATTTAATTTGCTTTTGCTTAACATTTTGAAATTGAAGCAAGCTAGATGATCTTTATATTTTAAATTCAGATCTTTAAAATTAAAAAAAACGTTGGGGCCGGCCCGGTGGCACAGCAGTTAAGTGTGCACATTCCACTTCAGTGGCCCAGGGTTCGCTGGTTCAGATCCCGGGTGTGGACATGACACCACTTGGCAAACCATGCTGTGGCAGGCATCCCACATATAAAGTGGAGGAAGATGGGCAGGGATATTAGCTCAGGGTCAGTCTTCCTCAGTAAAAAGAGGAGGATTGGCGGGAGGTGTTAGTTTAGGGACAATCTTCCTCACCTCCCCACCCCCCAAAAATTAGTCTTGTTGGGAAACAAACAGAACAACCTAATATGCATTATAGAAACTACCTGAAAATTTATCTCCCCTTTTTGGAAAGCCTACTTAGTTATTTTGTCATAATAGGAAAAACAATACTTTGTAGAACTGTGTGTATTGTGGAAATATTTAATTAATTAATTAATTAATATATTTTTTTAGATTTTATTTTTCCTTTTTCTCCCAAAGCCCCCTGGTACCTAGTTGTGTGTTTTTAGTTGTGGGTCCTTCTGGTTATGGCATGTGGGACGCCATCTCAGCATGGCTTGATGAGCAGTGCCATGTCCGCGCCCAGGATTCGAACTGGTGAAACCCTGGGCTGCCGAAGCAGAGCGCTCCAACTTAACCACTCGGCCACAGGGCCAGCCCCAAGAATATTTAATTTATTGAAGTGACTATAATAATACTAAGCACAACCAAAGCACAGAAAAGATGTGGATGTTTTTCTCTAAAGCTTTCATACAAATGAAAGGTGGGAAATAGTGTGTTGCTTTTTCTTTGAATATATGAAACAGAGATTAAGCTTAAGCTCTATAATGAAGGATGATCATTCGAAAATGTCATTTGTCCAACTTTCGCCCAATCTAATGGTCACAAAGCTGATTTATTGGACATCTTCCTTAATAAATTATTTTAGAATACAATAGTGTATTGACAGAAGATATTTTTCCATCATTAGGATAATCAGTGTTGTAGAAGAAGCCTTTTCCTAAACAATTTACATTGATAGAAAGAGCACTGAATTAGGAGTCAAGAAATCTGTTCTAACTAAACCACAAAGTCAACCACAAAAATACATTAAGTTCCCGTGTGCCAAGCAATGTGACAGGAACTAAGGATACAGAATTGAGTAAGACACAGTCCTTGCCCTCGAGGAAACTGTGTAAACAAATAACAACAAAACAGAATGCTAAGAAGCAACCATAGGGTGTTAAGAGGGTACCGATGAGGGGTAGTGGTCAGGAAAGGCTTCCCAGAAGAAATGACATCTAAACTGATTTAAAATATAACTGCACATTAGCCGCTATGCTCCAGGCCAGGGGACTACATGCAAAAGGTCTTGATGCAGAAGGCACTGTGATGTATGTGAAGAGTTAGAAGCAGTCTGACGGTCCTAAAGCGTAAGGTCTGAGTCAAGAAGGAGGGAAGGATAAAACTGGCAGCTAAGAAGAGCCAGGACATGGCTAGGCTGTATCTCACATAAATGAACATTGTCTTTATCCTGATGTAGGGGTCCTTGAAAAGTTTTTAGCAGTTCACTGGTGTGGTCAGAGTCATATTATAGATAAATTATTCTGGGTACTCTGTGAAAGTTGTATTTGAGAAGCACAAGACTAGAGACAGGGACACCAAAGCTTAAATGTTGGAATTATCCAGGTTTTATGGTCTAAAACTAGAGCATAGGATAGAGAAAAGGGGATGGAGTAGGGAAAATTTTAAGTAAAAAGTACATGTTTTAGTGTTTAATGAGTCTCTATGTTGGGTCAGGGAATCAGAATAGCTACCAGTGACAGTAGATGATTAGGTTGATAGTTAATAAATCTGGGTTGGAAATCCTAGCCATTTGTTCATGCTTTCAACAAACATTAAACACTCCCTATGTACTAGTTGTTGTACTTGAGGCCGGGACTGCAAAGCTCTGACAATAACTCTTAGAATTAAGGTATTTTTTAGTTTATTTTTTTTTTTCTGTAGAATTGTTTTCCATTCAGGATTATTATAAAGATTGGCAGAATTTAAAGTAGAAAGCACTGAAACCCTGCAGGATGCTATAGTAGTGTTTTTAATTTTTTTTTTCTGTGCACGTGGGTATGTGGTATATTTATTATTTTCAGGATTAGTGTAGTAGTTAAAAATATAGTTTAGAACCAGCCTGTCTGGCTTTGAGTCCCAGATCTACCATTTTTTTTAACCCTGTGACTTTGAGTAAGTTATTTAACCCATCTCTTTGTTTCCATATCTGTGAAAAAACTTAATGGCTTGTCATTATAGAGTTACGAGGTTTTAATGAGTTGATATTTGTGAAGTGTTCAGGGCAGTGTCTGAAACCTAGTAAGTGCTTTGTGTTTGTTTAGATAGAAAGGTAGGGAGTGAGCATCATCACTCTTAGTCCGTTTATTCACAATAGATTTCCAAGTAAAAGTCTGCCTTTAGATGGGTTTAGTCAATCAGCATGTGCATGTGTTTATTCTCTGCCTAGTATGATAGAGGAATTTAAAAGTAATATAATACCAGCCTCTACTCTCAAATGGCATATTTTAGTAGGAGAACAAGATGATATTGTTTATTCATTTAATAAATAACTCTTAGTAATTGAGGTCTGGGGGCTGGCCTGGTGGCGCAGCAGTGAAGTTCGCACGTTCCACTTCGACAGCCCGGGGTTTGCCGGTTCAGATCCCAGGTGCGGACATGGCACCGCTTGGCAAGCCGTGCAGTGGCAGGCATCCCACATATAAAGTAGAGGAAGATGGGCATGGATCTTAGCTCAGGGCCAGTCTTCCTCAGCAAAAAGAGGAGGATGGGTGGCAGATGTTAGCTCAGGGCTAATCTTCCTCAAAAAAAAAATAATAATTAAAAATAATTGAGGTCTGGAATAAGTGGTAGGGAGATACAAATGTGACTGTTACCTCTTCTCACATCTAAGGGAGAACAAAATATAAAACAGTTTTGGGAGGGGTGTAAGTTTGGGGAAGTTGAAAGATCCAAGAAAACTGGGAGCTGGTTTTGGCTGTATCATTCATTCCAAAATTTAAGAAACTGAAAACTGAGCTTAGTTTTCATTAGCTTGGTGCTAAAACCCATTTGGTGGCAAAACCTGACCTGAACTGACCTGAAGATATTTATAATCTTAATCCTACTTAGTGTGCTTATTCCTAAATTTGCTGCAGGAATATTGGTGTATTTGATTACAGGGTATTTGATTACCCTGCTGGCGATGTTATGTAATTATCTGGTAGTATATGAATAATCCCCAAATTCTGGGTTCCAAGCACTTCTGGACTCAGAATTTTTGGATAAGGGATTATTGGTTCATACTTCACATTTGTTTCAGACAATATGTAGAAAATACAGATAAGCAAAAAATAATATGTTGAAACTTGCCTATAAAATTAAAATCACTATGGGATATTCCTACACACCCATCAGACTGGCTGAAGTGAAAAATATTAAGAACACCAAATTTTGGAGAGGAACTTTCATGCATTGCCAGTAAGAGTATAAAATAACACAGATACTTTGGAAAACTGTGGAGCAGTTTTTTATAAAGTTAAACTTATCGTACTACCCAGCCATTCCACTCCTAGGTTTTTTTCAAAGAGAAACAAAAATGTACATCCACAAAGATTCTTATACAAGAATGATCATAGCATCTTTAATCATAATAGCCAAAAACTGGAAGCAGCCCAGATGTCCACTAGTAGAATAAAAGAACTATGGTATACACTGGAATGCCACTCAGCAATAAACAGGAATGAATTACTGATACATGTAACGATATTGATGAATCTCAAAAAGCAGACAGACACAAAGTATATACTATAGGATTTCATTTATATGAAATTCTAGAATATGCAAAACTCACCTATGGTGATAGCAGATCAGCAGTTGCTTCTGGGTGGGAATGGACATTGACTGGGAAGGCACATGGGAAAACATTCTGGAGTGTTGGAAATATTCTGTGTCTTGACAGGGTGTGGTTATACAAGCATATGCATTTTTCAAAAATGAACAGTGTACTAAAGATTTTGTGTATTATAAAGCAGTTTTTTTAGAAAGCTTGTCTATAGTCTTACCATTTGGAGAGAACCACATTTTGGTTTATATCCCAACACTTTTTTGTTTATTTGCGTAACATTTTTATAAATGGAATCACAGTGTACATGCCATTTAGTAATATGCTTTTTTTTTTTAAATTCAAAGATATCGTAAACATTTCCCCATGTCATGAAATCTTATGTAATTATGGCTTTGGTGTTTTGGTTTTTGCTTTTAGAGCAAGAGTTCCCTTCAGACTATTTGCTGGAAACCTAAATGTAAAACAGATAAAACCTGAGCCCCTCTGGTTGAATGGGAGGAAAGAGAAGGAGGAAGAATGGTGACTTACATGATCTGTAAGGCCCATTCTAGGCCTGAAGATATACTTCTCTGTGTAGGAGAGTCCAAGTCACCACGAACCTTTATATGTATTCTTTTTTCCATGATCCTAGCTAAATGAGTAAATAATAACTAACATTTATGGAGTACATCCTATGGTTCAGGCTTTGTTCTAAGTGCTTTATGTGCATTAACTCATTTAATCCTGGTAACAACCTTATAAGGTGGGTTCTTATTCCCATTTACAAAAGGGACCTGCAGTGGAACAAGATTGGCTGATTTGCCCAAGGTCAGTCAGTTAGTAAATGATGGAGTCCAGATTTGAATTCAGTCCATTTGGCTCCAGAGTTCACCACTATATTACAGCCTTTCAAAATAAATTGAATCATTCTGCTTTATACCTATAAAAAGATAGAGAACTTCTTGTGATAATTTTGCATTTTATGTTTGTCTAGAGCTGGCCAACATGGAAGAGGATCCCAGGTCAGCTGGAGTTGCTACCTTTGTTCTTCAAGAAGAATTTGATAGATATTCTGGCTATTGGTGGTGTCCAGAAGCTGAAACAAGTAAGGGGGTTCAAAATAATATAGGTCAAAGTATTGTGAGATTCAACTACCAATTAGGTAACTGCACATACTCTAAAGTCTGAATAGTAGATTCTGAAGTGATGAAGATTGGATCCTACCACTAGTTATTTAGAATAATCAGCCTATATCCTACCATAATGAATTCTAAGAAAAACAATTGTATTGTCATTCAGTGCCTTAGTCCTTCAACTCCCCTTGTCAATTTTTCTTCTAGAAACTGGTCTTGATAATACTGGTGGTGACATTGGTGGCAAAATAAAAAATACCACACCTTAATGAGTTGGTATAAAAACTAGGATTGACTACAGAGTCTGCATGAACAGGTGGCCAAATTAGTGTATGAATGAATCAGAAAAAAGGGCACAAAATTCCTCCTTTTTCTTGGTGAATTCAGAAATATTTTACTGCCTGAAAAACAGCTCTCTAAAGCAGTGACTTTCAAACTTTTTGACCATGATTCAGTTTGCAATTTGCTTTACTTTCTAGCCTAATACATTGTACATATACTGTATACATAAAACTGAAAAATTTCATGAAGCAATACTTATCCTTATGTGTAATGCACTCTGATATTGTATATTTTCTTTGTTATATTTTTAAAATGCTAGTTATGACCCATTAATAGATTTCATGACCCACTAATGAATTGCAGATGGCATTCTGAACACTTCTCTAAGGGACCATAAAAAATATTTATTTTTAAGCCACGTCCTACATTTGGACATTTTGAGATGTAAAATGTTTCACCATAGCTGTATTTGTTGTAACAAGATTTTGACATAAATTAGAGAAACCGTTAAAAAAAGCTGGACTCTATTTAAATAGCATTTATTTTGTTATAGGAAATATTATAAATGTAATTAAATAATTCATTTTTCAACAAGGAATGCATTTTAAGTTATGCAAGGACTGAAGTCCTTCATAAGTGTGTTTCCTGTTTCAAATATGTACGTATACATATTTATCTTCAACTTTTGCCCTCTAAAAGGAGTAACGTTTAACTAGTCAAAGTGGCTTAGCGGTAACTCACCTTGCTACTGCAAAGACTAGTGATATTTTCATACATAAAAGGCAGCATATTTTATACATAAATTATTTTTCACTGTGGGAAATATAGTACTACAGGGAATGGTCAGTTATGATCACTTTCTGGAATAATTCTTCTAAATTTTCAATATTTGAATTCTTTTTAAGCTCCTAATGGCAGCAAGATTCTTAGAATTCTGTATGAAGAAAATGATGAATCCGAAGTGGAAATTATTCATGTTACATCTCCTATGTTGGAAACAAGGAGGGCGGATTCATTTCGTTATCCTAAAACAGGTACTATATCCATTGGCATTTATATTCAGTCATTTCTATTTTCCAAACAAGATTCTCTCTGCAATCATCAAAGATATGGTTAACATTGGTCGTTTACAGCCTTAGTAAGGATGGATTATTTCTTAAGTGTTAACTGAAGTAGATTTTTAAATTACAGGTTAATCCTTTTTAATTATTTTCAAATGTAGGGAAGTGCGAAAAACTGGTTATTTCAAGGAATGAATAAAAAAATGTCTTTGCCAGGAAATAAAGATTTTTAAAGAATTAGGTTCTTAATAAATTAGTAATTTTTTTTCCATTTTGCTCTTTACAGCATTTCAATTGTAAAGTGATCCTGCATTTCTCTTCTTTATTTCGTATTGACTATTGATGTTTTTCAGCCTCTTTTTTTCATACACATATTAAAAATAATGAATTTGAGATGGAATCCTAAGATTCTTATGCAATAAAGCCCTGACTCTATACAGTATTCCTGACTTAACTAAAGTGTAAGGAGGATTGATCTGGCAAAATTAGTTTGAAGAATTTTGGACATGCTTTACTATTCACTTTTGTCTCTTTCTAAAGGCACAGCAAATCCAAAAGTCACTTTTAAGATGTCAGAAATAATGATTGATGCTGAAGGAAGGGTAAGTATAAAATGTTGAGTTGACTTTTTGTGTCATTTGACTAATCTAGTCAGTCTAGTAGAGATCTTAGATAGCCTTTTTTATTTTTCGGACTTGTTGAACTTGCTGAGACATCTGTGGATCATGATTTCAGGCTGACCTAATTTTCTACTTTGAAAACTTGCCGATGGTTCCCAAGATAGGACTATGGGGATATGCATATTTGCCACTCCTTTCCAATAGTTTTTCTTCTTTGCCTTTGTTAAATCTTCAGATCAATATTTAAAAAAACAGTGGTTATTGACAGTGGTTATTCCTTCTGTGCCAGATAGATGTCTTTGGTAGATTAAATATCCCACGTCGCTCTTGTATTGCTGCTTTCCATTTGGACAGTTGAATGCTTATAAGTTGAATGCACACAAGATTAATTAAAAAGCAGTGAACTCTGCTAGGTTTTTTTTTTTTTTAGCAGCTTTATTGAGGTCTAATTCACATACAACACAATTTGCTCATTTAAAGTTTAAAATTACTTTTAGTATTTTCAGAGTTGTGCAACCATCAACATAGTCAATTTTAGAACATTTTCATCACCCTAAAAAGAAATCCCACATCTCTTAATCTTTAGCTCCCAACCTCCCCATACCTCCGAGCTCTAGGCAACCACTAATCTAACTCTCTGCCTGTAGATACGCCTATTCTAGACATTTTATATAAATGGAATCATATAGTATCCAGTCTGGTTTCTTTCACTTAGCATCATATTTTCAAGCTCCCTCTATGTTGCATAATATATCAACACTTCATTACTTTTTATCACCTAATATTATTCCATTGTATGGATATACCATACTTTATTTATCCACTCATCAGTTATATGTGACATTTGGGTTGTTTCCACTTTTTAGGTATTATGAATAATAGCCAAATTATGAATAATAGCTCTGAATGTGTATACAAGTTTTTGTGCAGGCATACATTTTCATTTCTCCTGGTTAGATACCTAGGAGTGAAATTATTGGGTCATATGATAACTCTATGTTTAACCTTTGAGGAACTGCCAAACTGTTTTACAAAGCAGCTGCACTATTTTATATTCCCATCAACAGTGTATGAGGTTTCCAGTTTCTCCACATCTTCATCAACATTTCTTATTGTTCATCTTATTTTTTTTTTTTTTAAGATTTTTTTTTTATTTTTTCCTTTTTCTCCCCAAAGCCCCCCGGTACATAGTTGTGTATTCTTCGTTGTGGGTTCTTCTAGTTGTGGCATGTGGGACGCTGCCTCAGCGTGGTCTGATGAGCAGTGCCATGTCCGCGCCCAGTATTCGAACTAACGAAACACTGGGCCGCCTGCAGCGGAGCGCGCGAACTTAACCACTCGGCCACGGGGCCAGCCCCTGTTCATCTTATTTATTATAGCCATCCTAGCAGGTTTGAAGTTGTATCTCATTGCGTTTTTGATTTACATTTTCTTTCTTTGTGTGTATGTGTGAGGAAGATTGGCCCTGAGCTAACATCTGTTGCCAGTCTTCTTCTTTGTGCTTGAGGAAGATTGTCGCTGAGCTGAAGTCTGTGCCAGTCTTCCTCTATTTTATGTGGGATGTCGCCACAGCATGGCTTGATGAGTAGTGCTGGGTCCACGCTGGGATCCGAACCTGTGAGCCCCAGGCCGCTGAAGTGGAACATAGAACTTAACCACTACGCCACCAGCTGGCCCCCTGATTTACGTTTTCTTGATGGCTAATGATATTAAACATCTTTTCATGTGTTTATTGGCCATTTGTATATCTTCTTTGGAGAACTGTCTATTCAGACCCTTTGCCTGTTTTTTAAATTTATTTTTTTAATTGTGTCGGCTAGACTTTTAAAGGGAAAAAGATTTGCTTGCCCAAGGCCATTTCACTAATATATGTCACAAATGATATTTTAGGCTAAAATATAGGGAACTAGGGACTACTATTTTTCTTAAATACTAGAGTCTAAAGTAATTAAAACTTGCTTTACCAGTTATTATCGGGGATCCTATTAGTACAAGCTCATGAGAAAAGACTTTTAGACTGTACTAATTCTTGTGGTTAGAACATTTTTAGGCATAAAAAACACCAGAATAGATAGCCCACAGTATACTGCTGGTTTTACTGTATCCTTTGTGTGCCTTTTTAAATACCTAAGTCTGAAAAAGTATCATGCTGTTAAAGATAATCATTTAAGTAGACTAGTAAGCTAGTTATTTATGTAAGTCTTCTATAACTAGGTTCCTTTTTTCTTTTTTAATAGATTATAGATGTCATAGATAAGGAACTAATTCAGCCTTTTGAGATTCTCTTTGAAGGAGTTGAATATATTGCCAGAGCTGGATGGACTCCAGAGGGAAAATAGTGCGTATGTTAAATTGTCACTTCTTTACAAATAATTTAGGATCCAGAACTTTAGAAATGTCTATGCTATTAGGTTTGCCTTTCGGTTGGAGCTACCTTCACGTGTAAATTTGCAGTGTAGTTATTTTTGCACAAAGAGTATTTCCTGAACTAAGTGTACTTGTGGATTTGTAACCCTATAAGCATAGGTACATTGCATTTTTAATTCTCTCTCTTACTTAGCCAGTCATGGTTTCAGTGTTATTTGTGGTTAAATTGTGTGACTTTTAAGGCTCACATATAAGTGTGTTTTTTTAATTATTTAATTTAAGCAGAAATATTTGGAGAGCCTTATATCAAGATGATAACGTACATTTCCTGTTTCTAATGTAGACAACAGGAGTTTCACAAAGCTGGCATTTGTTGACACTAAAGGGAGGAAACAATTTCAAAGGCCATCTGTGGTTTTGGAAATGTAAAGAAAACCACTTTTAAAGATTTTATTTTTCCTTTTTCTCCCAAAGCTCCCTGGTACATAGTTGCGTATTTTTAGTGGTGGGTCCTTCTAGTTGTGGCGTGTGGGATGCCGCCTCAGCATGGCTTGATGAGGGGTGCCATGTCTGCACTCAGGATTCGATCTGGTGAAACCCTGGGCTGCTGGAGCAGAGTGCGCAGACTTCAGCACTCGGCCACGGGGCCGGCCCCAAGAAAATCACTTTTAAAAACTCTGTTGAAGCCTAACTTTTAAAAATAAGTGTAGAATAAGCTAATACTTTTAATTAGAGATTTGTAAGTGATAATTTAACATATACTAAAGCAATTCTTTCATTATGATTATAGAAATAACTGATGGGTGCTAGAGGAGAGAGTAAGGGAATATTTATTTTCTGAGAGCTTGCTTTATTTTTGGTGCTTTTCTTTTATTTGTTTAAATAGTGCTTGGTCCATCCTACTAGATCGCTCCCAAACTCGCCTACAGATAGTCTTGATCTCACCTGAATTATTTATCCCAGTAGAAGATGATGCCATGGAAAGACAGAGACTCATTGAGTCAGTGCCTGACTCTGTGACGCCATTAATTATCTATGAAGAAACAACAGACATCTGGATAAATGTATGTGTGTTTTCCTGTACTTGGTTAAATAGTTTCTCAGAATGCTAAAGCAAGTGAAGTTTTAGAGCAGACTATCTAAATGTATTTTTTAAGTTCAAAGTAACTGTGAATGTTATTTGCTTAGTTTGAACATTTCGGAGTCTAATGATGGTTCTAGAGTGGAATGGTTTATAGATAGAAAGTAGATGCCATTGAAATGACATCTCCTTGGCTGCAGGTTTGCCCTTGTTCTTGGACACATCAGATACTGAAAAACAGCCTCATCAGTGCCTCTGAGAGCACCCCAAGAGTCCTGTCTAGAAAATACTTTCTCTTTTGAGTTGGCAAACTCTATGAAAATATACCAGTTTTGGATTGAATTTTGCATTTTCCAATTTAGTGAAAAAAACTTAAGATACAAAATAAATAAAACCAGCTCACTCTCTGGCTGAATATAGGCTTCATATGATTCACCTAAACCAGATGAACATCTGTTTTCTCTTCAACTGTTAGAATATTTCTCTTTTGAAAAGAAAAGCGAAACAAATTTTTCCTCATCATTTCTGTAATAAGATTTATATCATTAAACAAACCTCATGCCATGTTTCAAAGGATTACAGAAATGGTGAGTAAGAAAAAGCTTTTGGTCATATATTTTTCTTTTTTCTCCATTGAGTCTCCAATTCTCCATTGGAAACTTATTTCTCAATCGATGAAGTCTTTGACTAAAGTAAAATAAATCTGAAAGGCCCTGGCAAAATCTATAACTGTAAATATACCAGACCCCCAGCACTGACATTTATATTTCAGAGTGTGTTTATCAAGTAATTCTTCTTTCTCTAGTTTATTGAATTGTTTATATAGTATTTTCATTAATGTGTATAGTAAATTAAGCTATTCATTTTACAGATCCATGACATCTTTCATGTTTTTCCCCAAAGTCATGAAGACGAAATTGAATTTATTTTTGCCTCTGAATGCAAAACAGGTTTCCGTCATTTATATAAAATCACATCCATTTTAAAGGAGAGCAAATATAAACGATCCAGTGGTGGGCTTCCAGCCCCAAGTAAGAAATCTTTTTTTTATTTAAAAAAGAAAAAATGTTGGGGGCAGAAGATGGGAGGGGCAGGATAATTTAATGTTTCTTTTGTGTACTTTATAAGCATTAATACTTGCTTTATTAAACTTAATACATAAGTTAAACTAAAATGTAAATATAGGCATGTGTAAAAACATAGGTCAAAGTTCTTGATAGATACATAATCAACTATCAATAGTGAGAAATCTATGGGTAGTGAGATTACTTTTTTTTTTTTGCTGAGGAATATTCATCCTGAGATAATATATCCATGCCAGTCTTTCTCTATTTTTTAGTATGTGGGCCTCCAGCACAGTGTGGCCACTAACAGAGCAGTGTAGGTCTGCACCAGGAACTGAACCCAGGTCACCAAAGCAGAACAGTCTGAACTTAACCACTAGGCCACCGCGGCTGGCCTGAGATTACTTGTTTTTACTTTCTGCTTTTGCCTTGACTGTAATTTTAGTTTGTTTAAAGTGAGCCCATAACATTTTTAGATTAAAAAAGCTATTTTTAAAATCTTACATAGTTGTTAGATACTATATACTAGATTTTTTTAGACTGTCCGCATGTACAGCAAAGTTAATTTATAGTTAATAGCTCTTCAGATTGATATAATTATGTTGCCCAAGTGAAATTAAATAGTGTCAGCTGAAGTTAATTTCTCTTTAAAGAGTGATGGTTTTCCTTCTGGGAAATGTAATACAGAATGGATGTGTAAGCCTAGAAGAAGTGAAATGGTACATCAAATACTTCTCCTGGGTTTTTTAAAAATTGCGTTAATGGTTTTCTACTTTAATAATGTAGAGTTGGTTTTGGAATAGTAGCCACTTTACGTTGTTATGTTATATACTTAACTGCTATGTGTAACTTAACATAGCAGTTTTTTAAAAATTGTGGTAAAATATATGTATCAAAATTTAGCATTTTAACCGTTTTTAAGTATACAGTTTAGTGGCATTAAGTATATTCATACTCTTATGCAACCATCATCACCATCCATCTCCAGAATTTTTCATCTTCCAAAACTGAAACTACCCAATAAATAATACCCAGTTCAGCCAAAAATAATTAATTACTCCTCATTCCTCCTTCCTCTTGGCACCTGGCAACCACTCTCTGTCTCTATGAATTTGACTACTCTAGATACCTCATTCAAGTGGAATCATACAGTATTTGTCCTTTTATGACTGGCTTATTTCTCTTAGCATAATGTCCTTAAGGTTCATCTGTGTTGTAGTATGTGTCAGAATGTCCTTCCTTTTTAAGGCTGAATAATATTCCATTGTGTGTGTGTATATATGTGTATATATATATATATATATACATATATACACACACACACACACTACATTTTGTTTATCTATTCATCTATCCATGAACACTTAGGTTGCTTCCACCTTTTGGCTATTGTGAATAATGCTGCCATGAACATGGGTGTACAAATATCTATTTGAGACCCTGCTTTCAATTCTTTTGGGTATATACGCAGAAGTGAAATGCCAGATCATATGGTCATTCTATTTTAAAATTTTTTGAAGAACCTCACCATACTCTTTTCCATAGTAACTGCACCATTTTACATTCCCATAAGCAGTGCACAAGGGTTCCAATTTCTCCACATCCTTGCCAAAACTTATTTTGTTTTATATTTTTATAGTAGCCATCCTGGTGAGTGTGAAGTGGTATGTCATTGTGGTTTTCATTTGCATTTTCCTAATGACTAGTAACGTTGTGCCTCTTTTTGTGTGCTTATTGGCCATTTATATATCTTCTTTGGAGAAATGTCTATTCAAATCCTTTGTCAGCTTTCTAATTGGGTTGTTTATTTTTTTAATATGGCCTTTTAAACATCATTCTTATTTGGGAAATAGTGAACTACATGTTATGACTAGCAAAGGAGATACTTCTGTGACTCTGCTCCTTCTTTAGCCTAATTTTCTTTTAAAGCAGACAAAATCTTACATATCCAAGATGGAAAATGTCTTCCCTGAGAGTCTTAGTTTAACTTAGCCCTTAGTGTGAAATTGCCATTACCAGTTCCTCTGTTGTTCAGAAATTAAATCCACTTATGGAATTCCAGAAAGTTTAGTAAGGAAGACTAGTCAGAGCTGTAAATAGTAGTTAATTAACTAAAACAGTATTTTGGCAACTAATAAAAAAGATGATAACTTAAAATTTTGTACACCAATTGAAGAGTGTAAGAAGAGCTATTTCCTCAGTTAACATTCATGTTAGAATACCTAGGCTCTGTTCCCTCTCAGTGTCTATTTCTGGGCCCCTCTGTTGTCTACTGCTTCTTTCCCTCTTGCTCCTTTTTTTCTTAGTTTTTCTTGCTCCAAATCTTCCTCCTTTTCCTTGATGTCTACTTTATTTTCCTTCTCTCTTCTTCCTTAAATGGCTATGGTGTGAAATAATTAGTATTTGTTATATATAATATTTAATAAAATATATTTAATTAAAAATATAATATTTAATGAAAATATAATATTTAATAAAAATAATATAATAAATAATATTTATATTCTGGCCATAAAATTTAAAGTTGAATTTTTGTATCTAAGAAAAAATAAGTTGATTTTTTTTTAACTTGAATGGAACCCTAATTAAGACCCTGTACCATCTCACCATCTCAGCCTGTCCTTGGCTGTCACTCCCCACAGCCGTAGCTAGCAGCAGCTAGGCAAAGAGAAACGGTTTCCATCTTTTACCCTCTTCCTTAGGCCACTGAGAGAACCTCATCTGCCAAGACAAATGGGCCATGTTGGCATTTACTATGGTAATACAAGTTTGTTTTTTGGCAAATGAAGAACAGTTATATTAAAGTTTTCCTTCTGTGACTTTTTAAGTAGTTTGTTGCATTTCTGGAAGAAATGCCTTGTCGACCTATTAGACTTCTTTGTCTAACCAAAGATCTAGGAATAAAGTGCTTTTGAATTTTTTCCTTGCTTTACCATAAGACTCATTTTGCCATTTTCACTTTATTTACATGGATCATTCCATCATTATTCTAGAGTATTGTGAAGACTCATAACCTTAAATTTTTTTAATTGTAGACTTTTTTTGTTAAGGTGACATTCACATAACATTAAATTAACCGTTTTAAAATGAACATTTAAAAATGAACAGTGGTATTTAGTACAATGACAATGTTGTGCTACCACCATCTCTATCTAGTTCCAAAACATTTTCATTGCCCTAGACCAAACTGGAATTTTTTAATGCACCTCTTTGGAGGAAAGAGTTTAGAATACTATTCTTCATTGTTTCATTTGCTTATAGTTTCCTATAAAGTGCTGAATTATGACTGTATTTATCTTTAGGTGATTTCAAGTGTCCTGTCAAAGAGGAAATAGCAATTACCAGTGGTGAATGGGAAGTTCTTGGCCGGCATGGATCTAACGTATGTTCTTTTATTCAACTGATATGTTTGATCAACATCTGCTGTGTGTATGCAGTGCTAAAAATCAGCAGTGCAGCTCCATATGATGCCAGTGTTTTGAAAATACTGAGTTAGGACCTAAAAGAATGCAAGTTGTTAGAAAGGAAGAATTTTAGTTTAAATTATAAATCCCACCCAATATATGCCCCTAGTTTTAGATGTGTTCTGGTTACTAAAGGTCACTATTTTCAAATATAGTGTTGCTACTTATTAAGGAAAGGGCGTCCATGTTTCTCAAGTCCAGCAAAAGTTGTGAGTTAGGATATAGTTTGAAAAGTATTTTTAAATCTCTTATAGACTACTCATGTCATTTCTACATTCGAAATTGTATTTACTACTTCTGAGGTAGTGGTTCTCTTTCATTCACATGTCTATCGTATTTCACAAATTTAAAGTTTCATCCACTACCTACAAGGAGTAATGGACATTTATACAGAGTGTAGTTTGATAAGGAAAAGGAGGGAAATCCACCCTCTGTTTCACTCTTAGCATGTGGCTTTCTGTAGCATTTCAGTGACTTCTAATTTTTTTCTTTTGCTTTCATAGTGCCTTGTATTTGTTTCAGTTTTCAGTTAGGTGGTCAGTTTCATGAGATCTCTAGGAACCTCCCTCCTTTACATGTGTGATACATACAGTTAGGTTGATGTATACTACCAGGATTTAGTGAAGGCCTGTGCTTCCTCAAATTGGTTCAGAGACTTACTGAAGGATTATGTATAGAAGTCACTCGTAGTCCCCAAGGTGATTAAGGAGAAGGAATGAAGATCCAGGTCCCAGGTTTGTTTTTGGTAAAAGCTTTAGAATACCATAGGCGACCTTTTTTTTGTTTGAGGTAACATTGGTTTGTAACATATAAATTTCAGATGTACGTCATTTTTTTTTCGATTTCTGTGTAGATTGCATCATGTTTACCACCCAGAGACTAGTTGTCATCCTTCACCATACACACGTGCATAGGTAAACTTTAAAGTGTAATTTCCACTGAGAATCTCACATGGCCTTTTGGTTATATATCCAAATATATTTTTTTTCTGTTTAGGAACCTTGGATGTTATTGTCACCTGAGAAAAATCTTGTTGTGGAATTCTAAGTTCTGACAACAAAAAATTAACACTAATGTAAATTTCATGCTGTGTAATGGTTGGATAATACTGAGGGAACCCCCAAAATTGTATTTATTCAGGTCTGAACCTTATTTGAGCAATCTAAATGTCTTTCTACTACTTGCTATTAAGTGCATCAATTTTCTTCTTTGTTTATGTCAGGGTCATTAATGTGATATATTTGTCTCTCTTTCTTAACTCTCCTATTTTCCCTCTATCCTTGCTTTGTTTATTTTTTAAGTTACCGTTTTCTTCCCTACTTTTGCCAGTGCACCTTGTTCCCACCCAACAATTTCTAATGGTAGTAATTGGGTAAAGCTTTGAGACTTTTAAGCCCATGTGCCCCCTACTGTTGAGGAGTGGTTCTCAAAGTGTGGTCCCTGGACCAGCAGCAAAGCATCAGCAACTGGGAACTTTTTAGAAATGTAACTTCTTGGGCCCACCCCAGGTCTCCTGAATCAGAAATTATGGTTGGGGGTGAGGAATTAACTAATTACTTCTTCCATTTCGAAAGGCCTGACTCCCAGCAGCTAGGTCAAGAGCAGAACCAGTCCTCCAATCTCTTCTCTATATCCGTGTGTTTGTTTGTTGTTTTATCTTCCACATCAATGAAGTCATACAGTATTTGGCTTTCTCCATCTGACTATGTAGTCTCTGCAGAAGTCGAAATATAATGATCTACACCTGAAATTTATATGATGTTATAAACCAGTGTTACTTCAATAAAAAAATTTAAAAAGAGCAGAACCAGTCCTAACCTTTTGCACAGATTAACACATACCTTAAAGCTTCATGAATGCTTGTTCTGCCAGTTCCTATGACCTGTCCTTTCTGTATGTCATATGGGACTACTTAATCTCAACTGTGTTTATTTCTGTATCCATGTATGCTAAAAGATGTTTAATGTTGAAGAAGAAGTTTCTTGAAGAAAATGTGGCTTTTAATAACACTTGCTTTTAGAAAGGTATCTGTTTTCTTTGCTGTGTAAAAAAAATTTTAATATTATTAAACATTGTTTGAGTAGGCTGATAGATTTTAAAAGGCTTTTATTAAAGCCTTTTATTTAGAATCTTACTACAATTTGGGAAGACTATTAAGTGAGTTCAGCTGTGAGTTTATTTGCAAATTTTTTTGAGTTCTAAATGAAGACTTAAAAGATCTTATCCATACTTAATATACCAATATTGAAACTGTGATTGAGTTCAGTTATTCCCCAACCAATAGATAAAATGCTTTTGCAAGTTTGTACAAAAGACCAAAAAAGTACTGCCTGAGGTAATACTGCACTAATTGAGAAATATACAGGATGCCAAAATTAGGCTCTTAAGTACGCATGAATGGTTGACCTACACTGCATTTTAGGTATTTTTTTCCCTATAAAGGATTGTAATTTTAATGAAATAATTCTTTTTTTTTTAAAAGATTTTATTTTTCCTTTTTCTCCCCAAAGCTCCCCGGTGCATAGTTGTGCATTTTTAGTTGTGGGTCCTTCTAGTTGTGGCATGTGGGATGCCTCCTCAGCATGGCCTGATGAGTGGTGCCATGTCTGCCCCAGGATTTGAACCAGCGAAACCCTGGGCCGCCAAAGCGGAGCGCGTGAACTTAACCACTCAGCCACGGGGCCGGCCCCTGAAATAATTCTTGTATTTTAAGAAAAGCACACATTCTGACCATACAGGAAAGTCTACAAATAGCATGCAACTCAGGTGTCCTTTTTCCTTCTGGACAGGATCTATTCTTAGCTATAAGTCATAAACAAAACTGACTCCGGTTTGTTAACATTTGTGGCAAAATTTTTAAAAAGAGACACAAAGAGTGACTCAATGATTCTGGATTAAAATTGGGGATTGATTTATGTAAAATTGGAGGTTGAATTACTGGCCTTGCCAAGATCATGCTAGCATTGATTTTTTTGTTGTTGTTATTTTGGCAGATCCAGGTTGATGAAGTCAGAAAACTGGTTTATTTTGAAGGCACTAAAGACTCTCCTTTAGAACATCACCTGTACGTGGTCAGTTATATAAATCCTGGAGAAGTGACAAGGCTGACCGACCGTGGCTATTCCCACTCTTGCTGCATCAGCCAGGTATTAAGTCTCTGTTTGAAAAGGGTTTCCTGTCATATAAAAAGAAAATAAAAACCCACTGCTCATGTAATACTCCTTTTGAGTACTGTGAAAATTGGTGAAATTGGCCTACAAGAGTCTGATTCTGTTAGGAAAGGTTAAAAAGCTTAGCTTTAACTTCAACATTGTATGTATGCGTAAGTGGTCAGACTCTCTTACTCCTGCTATAGCATCAGTGCAGATGTAGCAGCAGATAGCCCTTTGTACTTTTCCCTGGGGAAAAACTAACTGTTTCTTCTTTCTCTAGCATTGTGACTTCTTTATAAGTAAATATAGTAACCAGAAGAATCCACACTGTGTGTCCCTTTACAAGCTATCAAGTCCTGATGATGACCCAACTTGCAAAACAAAGGAATTTTGGGCCACCATTTTGGATTCAGCAGGTACTCATTTCCCTGAACCTGATCTTAAGTAAGGTTAGTGCACTAAACCTGTGTCATATGTCCACATTCCTGGACAGAATCTTCCCATCTCTCACTGCTGCTTTTCCCTGAGCTGCTGGGTTCCTATTGATCCCCGCCCCCCCCCCCCCCCCCCGCCCCTCATATCAACTACTGAATAAGATGGGTTACCTTCCACTCTAGGCAGGAGCAGGTCTGGAAGGCCTTTTTGAAAATGAAATTAAAATGGTGAAGATATCAGCTAGGAAATGATTTATTCATGTTTTTGGGTGATTTTCCAGATAAACAAATGAACTTGAAAATAATGTATACTGAACTAGTAAGATTGAGCAGGGAAGCTGCAGCTTTAGGAAATAACCAGCCGGTACTTTCTTAAACTTTTAAAGCACTTGCAGTGGTCATCTTAATAAAAGAACACTCATTCTGTATAGGAGTGAGGATCACTGTGAATTATGTATTTTTTAAATGCTTGATTTCTTAAACATAAAGAATGGACTGATTTTGTGGGGTATTTTTTTTGTTTTTTGTGTGTGGAAGATTCGCCCTGCGCTAACATCCATTGCCAATCTTCCTCTTTTTTTTTCCCTGAGGAAGATTAGCCCTGAGCTGACATCTGTGCCAGTCTTCCTCTACTTTGTATGTGAGATGCCTCCACAGCATGGCTGACGAGTGGAGCAGGTCCGTGCCTGGGATCTGAACCCATGAACCCAGGCTGCTGAAGCAGAGCACACAGAACTTTAACCACTCAACCACAGGGCCAACCCCTAAATTTATGTATTTTTTAATCCACTTTATCCCCAAATCCTTTTCCCTGTTAAGTATTTTCACTCATTAATATCTGCTAAGAGATTAAGAAATTAGTGCAAAACCACAGAGTATAAGTATGTTCTAATGTCCACACGCAGAATTTGTAATATGGTGATGATCTCTGCTTAGACTGTAACATCATCCAGTATACACAGACTTAGGATAGGTCTGTATAGCTTCGGTAAACCAGAGACTGATCGTGACTTTCTTCTTTTCTGGATTCTGGTTAGGCTTATATAATCTCTAACGATCAGAAACAAATGTTTATTGAGCACCTGCCATGAGCAAAGTTAAATTGACTTAAGTTAAATTTCTCCTTCCAGTTTGTAGTGAGGTATAAGGCTTAACCATCAGTAAATTACACTGAACCAAGCACAAAGTACTTGTGTAGTTCTGCATGTAAATAACTCCTAGGTTCCAAGGATTATTCACGGTACTGTGGGTCTGCTTCTGAAATAGATAACTTGATATGTTCATTAGATTTTCTTTTTTAAAGACAAATGTTCTTGCTTAATTTCTTGCTTATCATCTGAAAGGGGGATGGTCAGTTATTTGTATGTAGGGTTGTGGGTTTATAGTGTCTTTTTCTTAGTCCCAGATTATAGAGCTCCTGTAGGAACTCCTTTTACAGACTCTGTGTGTCACCTCTGTGCAGGTCCTCTTCCTGACTATACCCCTCCTGAAATTTTCTCTTTTGAAAGTACTACTGGATTTACATTGTATGGGATGCTGTACAAACCTCATGATCTACAACCTGGAAAGAAATACCCCACTGTGTTGTTCATATATGGTGGTCCTCAGGTGGGCATATTTATATACCTGTGTGTGTGTATATTTTTAACGTGATTTGTGTTTTAAATGTCTAGACAATTGTTTAAGTTAAGATTTGAGCATTGTTGGGCCTCTGCTATTATTGACCCTAGCTATGTTCTAATTATCCAGTTTAGGAGTTCAGGAAGCTGGAATTTTTTTTTTTTTGAGGAAGATTAGCCCTGAGCTAGCATCTGCCACCCATCCTCTTCTTTTTGCTGAGGAAGACTGGCCCTGAGCTAACATCCATGCCCATCTTCCTCTACTTAATATGTAGGACGCCTACCACAGCATGGCTTGCCAAGCAGTGCCGTGTCTGCACCCAGGATCTGAACTGGCGAACCTCGGGCCGCCGAAGTAGAAGGTGCCAACTTAACCGCTGCTCCACAGGGCCAGCCCCAGGAAGCTGGGTTTTGTTAGACAGTTAATTTGTAAATCAATGTCAATTTCTTAATTTACAGTGAGGACTATAACTGTCATAGGGAATGGAATATTCATGTCAGTAGGTAAATGTATTGTTTTCTATATAGAGAAACTTGTTTGGGAAATGAAGTTAAATAATTAAATGCCTTGGTAAATAAAAAGAGTCTTAATGGATATATTTTCAGAAATCCTTGGTAGCCTAATGAATTCCCCCTCTTAATTCTAAGGCTATATCTCTCAAGCAGACTAGAATAGAATCTTTTCTTGTAACAGCTAGTTAAGGTAACTGCTTACTACTATTGAGCCCTGTAAGAAGTTTACACCTTGGTTTTCCTTTTTTGTATTAAATATTAACATATGAGTATTAAGTAAATTCTCTTGACTATCAGTAAAATATTTTGGGTAGATGAATTGGTTAATTGGTAATTTTTAAAAGTATTTATTCTTGATTGTATATCTTACATTGAGCCCTTGAAGAAATTAGAATATAATTACACTGTTTTTATAATGCAACTCTTGGACTCAGTAAATATCCTCTATTCCTAGTTATTCAGTATCTGGAAATGTATCTAGATGCCAAATCATCCAAAAAATAAAATAAAAGTAAAATAACTATATAAGCCATAAAAATCTCAGCAGTGGCGGTCATATATCAAGTTAAATCACCTTGCCATCGTTAGTTGTGTTTTACAAACAAACAAAACATGATTCACTTTTGTGTTATAATGATCTACACATAAATCATGAAAGAATTAAATTAGATATTTGTTAAAAACTTGAAGCCAGATCTTTGTAAACTTAAAAAAAAGGCTTAATGCAAAGAAATTCAAGAGAAAATTACAGGACACTCTCAGAAGCTTTACATGTTTTGTTATATTGTTTGCATGTTAAGGCCAAGTAAGAAGGGTGTCTCTCCTTCCCAATGAAGAAATGATATGTGAGATATGTGAAAAATACACTATAAAAACTAGTTGGTTACCTAGATTTTAAGACTAAAGGGCTCCTTATATTAGTAATTAAGTTGAAGAAGTCTAAGCCACATTAAAAGATACTCAGTATCACTAGTCAGGGAAATGCAAGTCAAAATCACAATGAGACACCATTTCACATCCATTAGGATTGCTGTTATCAAAAAAAGGGGAAAATAACAAATGCTGATGAGGCTATAGAGAATTGAAACTCTGATGCATTGCTGATGGGAATGTAAAATGGTGCAGCTGCTATGAAAAACAATATGGCAGTTCTTTAAAAAGTTAAATGCAGAATTCCAGTGTGATCCAGCACTTCCATTGCTGGGTATATACTCAAAAGAATTGAAAGCAGAGACTTGAACAGATGCTTGCACACCAGTGTTCATTGCAGCATTATTTACAGTAGCCAAAAGGTAGAAGCACCCCAAGTGTCCACTGACAGATGAATGGCTAAACAAAATGTGGTTTATATTGGAATATTATAGAGCCTTTAAAAAGGGAGGAAATTCTGACACATGCTATAGCATGGATGAACCTTGAGGACATTATGCTAAGTGAAATAAGCCTGATAAGAAAGGACAGTTATTGTATTATTCCGCTAGTATGAGGTATCTACAATAAGCAAATTCATAGAGACAGAAAGTAGAATAGAGATTGCCAGGGATAGGGGTAGGGATAGGGAGTTAGTGTTTAATAGGTATGGAGTTTCTGTTTAGGATGATGAAAAAGTTCTGGAAATGGATGGTGATGATAGTTGTACAGCAGTGTGAATGTACTTAATGCCACTGAATTGTACACTTAAAATGGTTGAAATGGTAAATTTTATGTTATGGATATTCTACCATAATAAAGTTTTACCTAATGCAATTAAAACAAAATTATTTAATTATTTGGAGTGCTTTATGAATACAGCTGTACTTTTTTGCACTTATAAAAACAGTTTCTTTCTCAAAGTATTCTTTGGAAGCATTCAGATTTGGTAAGGCCTTTGGAGAACCTGGTGTTCAGTTTGCAGGAAGATTTCCCCATGCGTGATAGAATGCTTCTTGCACTTCAGCTCCCTGGGGGATCATTCATCCTCTTGTGTGATGACTCCATTGGGGTAAATTATGAAGAGGCTCCTTAATGTAAGACCAGGTCTTTCTAATACCACACAATATTGTGTGAAATTTGATTACATCTTATAAGTGGTCCAGGCTGTGTTCTTTCTTGGTGTATATTCAGGTCAAAGTGGGAATCTACTGAAAAGCAGCAGCGTCACAATTCATCACATGAAGTGAATTACTTTGTCATTAAATGCAACGATAGCTGTGGTCTGACAAAAGTGAAATCCAAGAAAAGCAATGAATATTTCCCATTAAAGTCAACAAGGCTTAGTTCTTTAAACTCTTCATTAATAACAGCTATATGTTTTAAAATGTTTATTTAATAAATTCTTACGATGCTTCGTATGTGCCAGACACTGTTCTGAAAATATAAATGCCCAGGAGAGCAGGCTAGGTGATAGCAGGACACAGGTTCTGAAGAATTGATACTGAAGGAGATTTTTGAATTCTCAGTGGCGAAGGGCATTATGTTTAAGTACCTTCTTCCAGAAGTAGCAGGCCTCCAGGCTGCAAAGGCAGAAACACTGTCTCTGAGGGAAAATGTTCATATCAGGCAGTTGAGGCCATCTGTATGAAAGTAGAGAAAGAAGTAAGGGAGTTTTCTTTAAATGCTCACATTTGTGTTCTACGCCTAGTACTTCTTTCAGCTCCCTCCCTTTTAAAAAAGCACCTTTGCCCACCAAACCCCTCCTCCCAAGGTCAGAAGGGAAAAACATCATTCTCCCATCTCTATTTTTCATTCATTCGTTCAGCAAATAGTTACTGAGTTCTTATTATGTATCAGGTAGTATTCTAGGCAATGAGGATACCACAGTGAACAAGTCAGACTAATATCTCACCCTCATGGAACTTAATGAGGAAGACAGTAAACAAGTAGACATATAAATGATGTAACTTCTTGTAATGGGAGTGCTATGAATAATTGCTGGGAAAGAGGATGGCAAGGTGACTAAAATGGGGGTTCTGATAGGAAGGTCAGGGAAGGTCTCTGAGGGTGCAGAGGATGAGAAGGAATGAGCCAGGTTAAAGATCTGAGAGAAGAGCATTTAGATGGAGGGAACAGTAAATGTCAAGGTCCTGGGGCTAGAATCAACTTGATATAGTTGATAATATAGTCAGAGGACAGTGTGCAAAGGAGAAGTGTTGTGAGATGAGATCAGAGAAATAGCCAAGAACCAGATGATGTAGAGTCTCAAAGGCAATGGTAAGGAATTTTGATCTTATTCTGATCTAAGCGCCATACCATTAGAGGGAGCCAAGCTGTAAAGTCGTATCTGATTTACATTGTTTTTTTTTTAGATTTTTATTTTTCCTTCTTCTCCCCAAAGCCCCTGGTACATAGTTGTATATTTTCAGTTGTGGATCCTTCTAGTTGTGGCATGTGGGATGACACCTCAGCATGGCCTGGTGAGTGGTGCTAGGTTCGCACCCAGGATCCGAACCGGTGAAACCCTGGGTCACCAAAGTGGAGCATGAGAACTTAACCTCTCCGCCACGGGGAGGCCCCCTTTTTTTTCACGCTTTTAAAGCATCACTCTGCTACCATGTAAACAGACTGTAGAAGAATAAGAATAGAACCAAGAAGACCAGATTAGCAGTTGTTGCAGTGGTACTCAACCTCCAAAGTTCAAAAAGAAAAGATTCTCCATGCTGCCCCCAGCCCCAGCCCATCTAGCCCAATGAATAAATACTCAGTAGATTATTTATTGAGTGAAGATGGGATCAATTCTTACTTAACTCCTGGCTGACTTGGTTTTCCAGTTGGTTTCAGCCAGAGAAAATTTCTTTCTCATTTTTACCAGAACCTTTTTTTGTTGTTTAATATCTTATTGTCCACCAAACCTTGAAGTTCTGTAACTTTCTGTCCACTCATTAAAGTCCTCTTTTTACTAGATAGTTTATTTCTGGTGAGGCACTAAACTGCTTTTAATTTCTCAGTCATTTTGAAGTCTAGTTTCTAGGGCAATAAAGTGATTTAAGAATTATCCTACCTTTTGTACTCATTTTTGTAACAGGAAAAGGGAAGCTGGACTGGTCACAGTGTTTCATTAAAATACTAAATTTTCCCATTACTGGTAGGAGACAATCCCAGAAAGGATAAGTAGGGAGGAAAAATTATCTTATTTGTCCTTGTTTCCATCATTTGAACACACAGTTCAGGGTAGAGGTAATCATTTTAGTAACATGTTCTATGGGATAGGTTAAATCTCTTGTCTTATGTGTAATATCTGGGTTATAGTTTTAAAGTCTATAGTTACTCAGTAATTGCATTGAACCTTAAGTGTGAAGTTAAGAAAAGAAGCAACGTAAACATGAAAAGATTTAAGTTAATTTGAAAATAAATCAAGGAGAGAGAAAATGGAGAGTTCCTAATCAACGGACATAAAGTCTCAATTATGAAAGATGAGTAAGTCCTAGAGATCGGCTATACAACATTGTCCTATAATTAATGATACTGTATTGTACACTTAATTTTGTTGAGAGGGTGGATCTCACTGTAAGTGTTCTTGGCACAAGAAAATAAAATTTCAAAGGCAAAATAACAAAAAAATTTAAGCTTTCTACTTTTCGCAGCATCCTGCCTCTCTCATACATTTGTATGCTACCATATAACAAATTTCACTGAAGCTGTATTTCTTCCTCAGGTGCAGTTGGTGAATAATCGGTTTAAAGGAGTCAAGTATTTCCGCTTGAATACCCTAGCCTCTCTGGGTTATGTGGTTGTAGTGATAGACAACAGGGGATCCTGTCACCGAGGGCTTAAATTTGAAGGCGCCTTTAAATATAAAATGGTGTGTGAGCATACGTTTTTCTTTTAAAGATATTTACATTTTCTGGTACATTGTTAAGTGTGAAATCCCAGGGAGAGAGTTGGGGGAAAGGGCTGTGAGTGTGTGTGTATGTGTGTGTGTGGTAGAGTTTGGGGGTGGGAGATAAGATGCAACTTGAACTCACTAGGCTAGCTCACGTCTACCTGTAGATAACTTTGGGGAGTGAGAGAGAACCACTTTTATAAAAAAATAGCCTCTCTGTTTTGTTGTGTCCAGTTTAGCCAGAAGGCAGCACCATTTAGTGTTCAGCACCCTTACACTGTTGAGAGGAATAATTGAGATTTGTTCTGTCCTCTGTGAAGAGAGAAACCAACTGGTTAGTGCCTTCCTTGTGACAAGCCTCTTTCTCTCTACAGGAAGCTTAAAATGCTACCTTTTAGAGATGCCCCAGGTCCTTTCTGCTGCTTTGGGAAATGATGAGAATCCGATGTTCCTTTTGCACAGTAAGGCAGTTACTGTGTTTGCCAGTGTATTGGACATGCTGAGTAAGACATGGGGATTTTCTCCCACAGCCAGTTCTTTGACCTTATGTTGTATTCTCATGTAAGTTTTTTTGTTTTTATTTTTGTTTTTGGCTCAGTGAAGTGAAATTGTGTGCACTGGCAGGCCTAGTAATACAGACAGGGTGGTGGTGGTAGGAATTAGGACTTTAAAGAAATAGTATTTTCAGTTCCTAGAGGAAGATGATGGGGAAATAGGAGGATAAGACCTCAAGAGTGTTTCCTTCTGCTTTACCGCATTGTTTTAAAAAGAAGAGATAAAATTAGTCAGCCACTTACGGGGGCTAATTTTTTATCTTTGGGTATAGGAAGGCTTGTTACAAGGAAAGTGCTGACCTCTTAGCAGACAACAGAACAAATGGAAATGGGAGATACCCATATAGCAAGAGACAGTTAGGATTGCAATAGGAAAGAACTTTATGACTAAGGGGTGACTAAACTCTACGAGAGGGTGGCAACAGAAGCAATAGGCCCCTATGTAAATAGAGTTTTGTTTTTTTTTTTCGGGCAACAGAATCTCAATTGATAATGAATTCTAATCTAAAAAAACTACAGGTATTTTTAGTAAAAACATTTGTTAGCTTTAAAAGTACTCTTATAGTGAGACTTTTAGTCATCAGAATCAGTGAAATGTTCTTGCTTTTTTGACAGGGTCAAATAGAAATTGATGATCAGGTGGAAGGACTCCAATATCTAGCTTCTCGATATGATTTCATTGACTTAGATCGTGTGGGCATCCATGGCTGGTCCTATGGAGGATACCTGTCCCTGATGGCATTAATGCAGAGGTCAGATATCTTCAGGGTATGTGATTTCCTATTGTACTTCTTTTGGCAATGAGGGTAGAATTTTCTATAAATTGAGGTATTTCTATAAATTCTATAAATTGAGATATTTCTTGTCGACTTGTGATATCCATGTAAGATATATATTTACATATCTCTATGTATCTATCTCTCTCTCTCTCTCTATATATATATATATAAACACATCAACTTGATGACCAGTTTTTGGCTATTTATAGACATATGCCAACGATTATGGGAGATAGTCATGATTAGTAAAACACACACATATACATATTGGATTGTAATTACTTGTTTAAATGTTGAACTGCAAGTTGAGGGCAGACCTGTCACTGTATCCTCAGTAGTCAGGCACAATACTTGATACATAGTAGGTCCTAAGTAAATCTGTATTGAATGAATAAATTATTAAATATATAAATGATGGTTACAATTCTGTAAACAACTTCTTAGAAAAATATGCTAGAAGAAAAATATAAAGATGGTAACAGTTGTTAAGGATGTGGGAATTATGGGTAGTGTTTTTCTTTTTTTAATAGTTCAATAACGTGATTTTATTTTACAGTGAAAAATAAAATTCTTTTATTTTTTTTTTTTTAAGATTGGCACCTGAGCTACTATCTGTTGCCAATCTTTTCTTTTTTCCTTCTTCTTTTTCTCCCCAAAGCCCCCCAGCACATAGTTGTATATTCTAGTTGTGGTCCTGCTGGTTGTGCTATGTGCGATGCCACCTCAGCATGGCCTGATGAGCGGTGCCATGTTTGCACCCAGAATCTAAACCAGCAAAACCCAGGGCCGCCAATGTGGAGTCCGCAAACTTAACTACTTGGCCGTGGGGCTGGCCCCTAAAATTTATGTTCACAAAATGAACTCTGAAAACTGCCATAATTTTCCCAGGCTTGCAGCTGTCAAGAAAGTAATTAGAATATTTAAGTATAAAACTGTATGTGGGAACCTTAAAATGAGGCAAATGTTTAGTGCTTAAATATATTTCATTCATTGTTTTAAATTCTGTACTGCCAACAGAAGCTACCGAAAAATGACAGTTTTTTCTATATAAAGCTGACACTTGTCACACATTTTTTTCCCAGTAGCAGAAATGAGTGTACGCTGAGGCATTCATATATTCTAGTTCAGTCTCCCCTTTTAACAAAGCGGCCCATGTTTATTTTTCAACTAGCCCAGGTTATAAGGTTGGGATGCGGCAAGCCTAGGGAACGTGAAGCCAACTGACTCACAAAGTGTCAAGTTCTTGACCTTGGCACTCTGCTTTGATTCTCTGAGTTGCTTGAGACCAGGTGTGTACCACTCGTGGGGCTAAAGCCTAAGGATAATTTTAGTCTGTAAATTTGCAGTTACAAATTCTCATGGCTGGCCCTTCTTTTCTGGACCACATTTGACTGTCACTGTTGTCTTACGTAGGTTGCTATTGCTGGGGCTCCAGTTACTCTGTGGATCTTCTATGATACAGGCTACACAGAACGTTATATGGGTCACCCTGACCAGAATGAACAGGGCTATTACTTAGGATCTGTGGCCATGCAAGCAGAAAAGTTTCCCTCTGAGTAAGTTCAAGCTTTAAAATTAATATTATAAATTTTAAATTGTCTAAACATTTAAAAATTGTCTTTAATAATCATGAGAACTACAAATTCTGCAAAACCAAGACTAATATTTTATAGAATACTGGAATAGCATGGCTGTTTCTCAGAGCTGAATTACAGGCCTGTTCATATAATTTGGTCTTTTCACAAGTTGTATTTGAAGCAATTGCTTGTGCTGGGAGAAGTTTTAGTACACAGCTGTTTCATGATGGAAAAATTCTATTTCTGCTTAAGTATATTTTACAAATAAGGTTTATGATTTTTCTTTTTCTAGGGACATGCTAATAATTATTGATGTGTGCTAATATCTTAATAGGAAATTGAACACATGATCTTTTTATTTTTTTAATCTTTCATTACATGTAGCATCTGGTTAATATACTAAAAATTGAATACTGAAAATGTTGAATCCTTATTCTAACATTACAGTATAAGGAAGTTAATAGTTAATTGTAATTAGTTTAAAGGCATTAAGTGTTTTTCCCAAATACTCTATTTTGCCTATTCCTCTGTTATTTCTCTCTCTCCAGACCAAATCGTTTACTACTCTTACATGGGTTCTTGGATGAGAATGTCCATTTTGCACACACCAGTATATTACTGAGTTTTTTAGTCAGGGCTGGAAAGCCATATGATTTACAGGTAAGTTCTACATTTCCTAATTAAATTAAATAGCGATTAGTGATTGATTACTTTGAAATATAATAGTGTAAGGCTGAATTTTCAGCTGTGGCCACTCTCTGCTTAAGACAACTAAAGTAATAGACATAGTTAATAGGTGCCTCTAGTTGGATAAAAATTAAGATTCTGTTGAAGTCCAGGCTGAAAACCAGCCTATTGGATTACATGACTTGTGTGTCTGTATCTGCTTTCAGTTTGTAATCATGGAAAAGATGACAGGAGTCCATTCACTATCCTCCTTGCTTTTCTTCTTCCCCATGGAAGGGTGAGGAAATGCTGCTTGATTTCTTTGTCGTAAAAGGATTTTTAGGACCTGATTACACAGTCTTTTAATTTTATTTTGTATTGACATCAGAGCAGAAACCAACAAGTTACCCACCTTCATTGTTCCATTACTCTAAAGGTTTTAAGAGAAACTGTTTCTCCTTTCTTCCTCCTTTCTACTCCTTATACAGCGTATGTGCTTATAAGAAATGAAAAATATTACTTTTTTCTTTTTTTGTTTCAGTTGATATTTATGTAGGTAAAGTAAGAAATATTTGTCTATAGCAGCAGTTTTCAAGCATTTTGGTCTCAAGACCCCTTTACATATCAAAGAGCTTTTGTTTATATGAGTTACGTCTATCAGTATTTCTCATATAAGATATTAAAATTAAAAATTTTAAATATTTATTTATTTTTAAAAAACAATAATAAACTATTACATGTTAACACAAATGGGGGGGGAGTCTTTTCCAAAACAAAACAAAAATTTACTGAGAAAAGTAGCTTTGTTCAATACATATTTTTGTAAATCTCTTTAATGTCTGGCTTAATAAGGAAGACACCTGGATTTTCATATTGACTTCCACGTGTAATCTGTTGTGAAATGTTATTTTGGCTAAGGTATATAAAGAAAATTCAGCCTCATAGCGTAAGCAGTTAAGAAATGGGAGTATCAGGGCTGGCCTGGTAGCACAGTGGTTAAGTTTGCATACTCTGCTTCAGCGACCTAGGGTTTGTTGGTTCGGATCCCAGGTATAGACATGGCACCGCTTGGCAAGCCATGCTGTGGTAGGCGTCCCACATATAAAGTAGAGGAAAGATGGGCACGGATGTTAGCTCAGGGCCAGGCTTACTCAAAAAAAAAAAAAGTACTGGGTGGAATATTTTAGCCTTTTCAGATAATTGTGGATATTCTTCTTTGACACTGCACCAAAACTGGGCAAATGGTAGGGTTTTTTTTGTTTTTTTTTTTTAAAGATTTTATTTTTTCCTTTTTCTCCCCAAAGCCCCCCGGTACATAGTTGTGTATTCTTCGTTGTGGGTTCTTCTAGTTGTGGCATGTGGGACGCTGCCTCAGCGTGGTCTGACGAGCAGTGCCATGTCGGCGCCCAGGATTCGAACCAACGAAACACTGGGCCGCCTGCAGTGGAGCACACGAACTTAACCACTCGGCCACGGGGCCGGCCCCAAATGGTAGTTTTTTTAAAGGTTAGTTTTAGTGTGGAATCTGAAGCCATATCTATAAATTTTTCATACTCTGTTACATTAATATCTATTGGACATTGTACTTCAAATGGGTCTTTTACCCATGCGTTGGTCATCTAGAAAGTATTGGCTCGCTGTATTACGCCAATCTTCTAGATGTTGACTCATTTCATTATACAATATTTTAAAAACCACATATATCAATATTATCACTGATCTCATCAGAAAAATCTCTCTAAGTATTGGGAAGCTCATGAGCTAGTAGTGCTAGATGCAAGTTTTCCAAAATTCTAATTTTCACTTAAGAGGTCAGAGTTTATCATTGGCAATAAATACTGTCAATGTTGTCCTTGAATTGACTGGCTCACTTCATTCGTTTTTGAGAAAATATTTGCCAGATACCCAAGTCTGAATTACCATAGTTGTTGTTATTCTTTTTCTTTTTTTTAAAGATTTAATTTTTTTCTTTTTCTCCCCAAAGCCCCCCGGTACATAGTTGTGCATTTTTAGTTGTGGGTCCTGCTAGCCATGGCATGTGGGATGCCACCCCAGCATGGCCCGACAAGTGGTGCCACGTCCGCGCCCAGGATCAGAACCTGTGAAACCCTGGGCTGCCAAAGCAGAGTGTGTGAACTCAACCACTCGGCCACAGGTCCAACCCCATTGTTGTTATTCTTTGAAGTTAAAAATGAAGTTCCATTTTGGGGCCGGCCTGGTGGCGTAGTGGTTGAGTTTGTGTGCTCTGCTTTGGCGGCCCAGGGATTCACAGGTTTGGATCCTGTGTGCAGACCTACACACCACTCATCAAGCCATGCTGTGGTGGCGTCATGTATGCAAGGTGGAGGGAGGGCACAGATGTTAGCTCAGGGACAATCTTCCTCAAGCAAAAAGGAGGATTGGCAATGGATGTTAGATCGGGGCCAATCTTCCTCACCAAAAAAATAAATAAAATAAATGAAGTTCCACTTAAAAAGTGGCTGTTCAGGGGCTGGCCCGGATGTGTAGTGGTTAAGTTTGCGTGCTCTGCTTTGGCGACCCCAGGATTCACATGTTCGGATCCTGGGTGCAGACCTACACACCACTTATCAAGCTGTGCTGTGGCGGCATCCAATATAGAAAAAGTAGGGAAGATGGCACAGATGTTAGCTCAGCAACAATTTTCCTCACCCCCCCCCCCCCCAAAAAAAGTGGCAATTCAGCTTGCAGCTCAGTTGCACAAGCACTTTCCTCGAGACTTCTGTAGCAGAAGTGCTTTATGCGTTCTTCCCATTTCCACAGAATATTAAAAAAGACATCTACTCAAGGGATGCAGTTTGATGAAATTCTGATTTTTACAGCTACTTAAGTGAAATTGACGTTTTTCTTTTTTCCTGCAAGTGTGTGGTGGTGAAGGATGCTGTGACTTCTGGTACCGTTTAACGTCACTGCCTTGTTCATGCTAAGGCACCAGCACTTTTACCCACCGTTGCTTTTGCATTATCAGTGCAAATGCCAACACAGTGAATAAAGACAAGTAATGTCTTAGTATTGTTCTGGAAGTAATTTTAACTGTGTATCCTTTGAAAGGGTTTCTGAGGACCCCAGAAGTCTGCAGACCACATTTGGAGAACCATTGGTCTGCAGATAAAGCCTTCTATAAGCCTGGTGGTATATAGGGAATTACAAATAGAGGAGAGGGACCTTTAGATAGGAGTATATGTGTAATATCTTGGAGAGGCTGTGCTCCATATTATTAATCCTTTTGAAAATCTCTGGAAAGCTTTGGAAGATGTATTATTAAGTTCTTATTTTTTGTATTTTGATTTTTTTGTTGTTGTTAAGATCTATCCTCAGGAGAGACACAGCATAAGAGTTCCTGAATCTGGAGAACATTATGAACTGCATCTTTTGCACTACCTTCAAGAAAACCTTGGATCGCGTATTGCTGCTCTGAAAGTGATATAATTTGGACCTGTGTAGAACTCTGATATACACTGGCTGTTTAACCAAATGAGGAGGTTTAATCAACAGAGAACATAAAATTGACCATCACCTTTTGGTACCTGCCATATAACATCTACTTCTAAAGTATATTTGGTGCCATGCAGGCATCTACAGCTTGTGGATAGTAATCTGATAACTTAATCGTACACACAAAAAATTGAATGACACGTATTTCTAAGGGACCCAGCAGTACCATGAGAATTACTGAAAGAAATAAGACATTAGCACCATGTATCCATACTACCTTATTTTCACTTTTAATAGCATTATAAACCTCATGGACTTAATTAGTGTATTTTTACAGTATACTTCGAACTTTCTTAAAATATGATGATATTAGATTGGTTTGGTTCAATTCCAGAATCTCTGACTAGTTACAGATTTGATAGCACTTAAATGTAATTGAATAGCTTATGCTTCATTGCTTGGGGTGTATCCAGCATGTTATGAACTAATCACTATTAAACCTATGACTTAACCAGTCATTAATGATTTTTCAAGGATAACTTAGTGGCCTCCTAAAGACACTTATTTTGTTTCATTCAAGCTCTGACCAGTTTTTAGCCAATTTAAACTGTATCTAGTATAAATAGTTCTCTTTGATGATATGACAGAGTGGGTTTTTCCTTTCGCATAAAAGCGAGTAACTGTATATGTAGCATGGATTTAATTAGTCTTATAATACTGATAATTACAGGCTGAAAAATTTTAAATGATTAGAGCTTAAATATTTGCAGGCAGTTTCTTTTCCTTTAGGAAAAGAAAAAAGTACACGTTCACTTGTATTCTTCAGAAAACTTAGTGGTGCCAGTTTCCATTGAGTATTTCCTTAGTAAAAGTCCCAGCGTTTTAGGGCGATGGAAGGGAATCGCAGTGGAGTCAGGGAGACCAGGGTGTGGAGAATGACAGGGAGAGGAGAAGGCAAGGGTCTGCTGAAGAACTAAGCAGAAGTATAATTTGACCAAAAATATTCCTGAAAAAATTTGAGAAGCGACATTTAAACTCTTAGAATGTTAGTTAAGGAAAGCAGAGTTAAGAAATCACCCCCTTGCCAACCCAGTTACAGACTGACATCATTCAGAGGTGGGGAAGTCCCCAGAGTTACTTTTATAATTCTAAGTTTTTGTTATTCTTAATTTTGGAGACCTTAAAAATTTAAACTGTCTTTATCCTTTTTAAATTATTTGAGCATAATTTAGTTATCATGAGCTTAAAATAAAGAGGTTTCCAGACAACTTCTTTACCAGAGACTGATCCCTGGCAAAGCCATGGCTCTGTTTTTCAGTGTTCAAAGCCTATAAACAATTTCTTGAATGGCCGTGACATTTTCCTGGTCTAGCGCTAGCACTTGACTATTAAGGGAGCTCACAGGCTTTCCGGTGCTGATTGGGATCTGTCCTTGTAGAGTCTTGAGGTGCTAGATGGGTCACGTTGGAGCCAGTGGCAGAGAAGGCACCGTTGTTATCACAAGCTTCAGTGTTTGGAAAGTTGTTACCAGTTCTTTTAAACAATGCTCCAAGAAACATTGCATCTTTTCTTTCTCACCACTATGCAAAGAGTATCCTTCTCCCATAGAGAGCACAGCCTCCGTTAGTAAGCATGGTGGCTGTGCATCAGAGCTGGACTTCATCATTGAGGGCCAGGTGGGAAGTGAGGGGAGTCCAGAAATGTCACGTGACCTGGTGGTTCTGTCCGTGGGAAAGGAATTGGGTTTTGCTGTTTGTGTATTTATACTGTATAATAGGTACCATACTTTTCCTTATTTTCTGTATATGTATTGATTTTCTTGTTTATGATATTTTCCCATGCCAAGATTTGTTTATATTTTTTCAATGTTAAATTAAATTGATTTGAGTAACTTTCTTTCCCCAAGAAAGTATTTTCCCCCATGACTTAAGTATGTATCTGACTGTTGAAGGTGGTTTTTTTGTGAACTAATTGACTTCCAAGGATATATCCTTATATAATATGCAAAGTAGAAATGGTATACAGTGGCTTTTAGACAACTACTCATTTGAAACTTCTTACCCATTAAGGCTGTTTCTTCAAAATAGCATCTCTTATTTTACCAAAACAAACCTTAAACAACTTCTTGCATTCACAGGTTTTTTCCTTTTGCATCTTGCCTTTTCCTTTCCTCCTCTCACAAGGAATGCTTCTGCCTAAATCCTAGTCACTTAAATGCCATTCTCCTTCTATAGGGGGAAAAATACCTGACTGAATTCACTTGCAAAAAGACAGCTTGACTGAATTTGATTTTTAAAACTGACATGGAAAACATCATTGTCAATTCAAGCAATCAGTAGAAATCTCACTAAAATTATTTGTACCCTATCTATGGGTAACAACTTAAAAGGCAAGAGTATACAAAAGTAGCAACAGTTTTGGTGAGAGCCAAAAAGCACTAGGTTAAACATCAAATGGGGTTTTTGTGGGCTTGATAAATAGGGGCACTTGAGCAACCGTCAACAGGTATAGTTGCTTGTGCATTGTTGAGCAGCAGGGTTCAAAGTCTGATTCATCTGGGATGCTTACTAAAGAAATGCAGTCTTGAACCTCACTCTTAGAAATTTAGATATGGTTGATTTGGGTGGTAACCAGGAATCTGCATTTCTAACAAGCTTTCCATGTGATTCTAAAGCAAGTCATTTGTGGGCTACTTTAAGAAACTCTTCTGTGGAGAATGGAGTTAGATTAAGAAAATAATAGGTGATTTTTACACTGGATTGATTTACAAGGACCTGCAACAATAGTCCAGACAGCTGCTCATCTGTGATAATTATTGGCCCCTTCTCTCTCTGAAAGAAACAGAAGGTATCGTTAACTGTGTATCCGCCTTGTCTGGAGATTCATTTTGGAATGAAGGTTTTTCCCTCTATGCCGTTCCTGGCTCATTTCCAAAGCCTCATACAGTAGGATGAAGTCACAACACATGCGTTACCTTTTAAAAGAATGAGGTATAGATACTGACGCTCACTTTTTTTACTGCATCTTTTATTCCTTACAGAAGGTGTATCGCACCTCTCTGTAACACCATTCTCTCTTTAGGTGGAATGATTCCTATAAGATCTCTCATTATTATAGAATCATACATTTTCAAGCTATTATATCTTTGATATAATCTAATGTTCTCATTTGTTAGAGGAGGAACCTACATAGAGAGAGAGGAAAAAATATACCCATGGCCACACAGCCCGTTACTGTTCAGTTGGTACTAGACTCCATCCAGATGTCTTGACTCATGGTAGTTAAATGATATGTAGAAAAGGCAAATTTTTAAAGAAGTATTTATTAATATATTCCTATGAAACATTTTAAAGATAACATAAAATGGTTAATTTTTCCATTCTAAAGTAAATGCTAAGCATGCTTATTAATGAAGCAGTACTTCTAATTAGTATATGACATTTTCAAGTTAATTAAAATTGTTACACTAAATGTGTCTTCCTTGGTGCAGTGGGGGATTTGGGGATTGGGATAGAGAGTAGAGTGCTTGCCTAAGCCTGAGAGCCCAATTTATAGCTATTTGAGGTAAGAAAAGAGACATGGCCATATCTAAACTAAAATATGTAAGGTGAGTGTCCATTTTGAGCAGACAAAGGAATAAGAAAACTTCCCTGGCTCCCACCTTCCCAACCCCTCCCCGCCTCACCATCCATCTTGCAGCCTAAAATATGGAGACATGTTCATGCACGGTGCTGGCTCCTGCTTTTCTTACTTTGTCAAGAGACAGCTCCAGGTAATCGTTGCAGAAGTCCCTCACAGAGAGAGAAAAAGTAGTGTTTGTATGTTTGTTTTTAAATAACCCAAATACAAATTTATGTTGTATTCAGCACAATTGGAGTTCAGGTCTTTAATTTTAGAACATAAAGTGCCTGCTGTTTTAAGCATTGACTTGTATAAAAAGAATTGCATGTCTCACTCGAGTACGTTTATGGGTTTTCTCATTTTCAGCTACATGGCTTTTAATCATGTAAAGTGAAATATTAGTTTTGTTGCATTTTATTACAGGTTCTTTGTTGCAATAAAGATGCTGCTAAAATTAATTGATGTAAATATTCCTTTCCCCCTCATTCCTCATTTGTGCAATCTTGCCTTGATTAGCGCCCACTGTGGAGTCATTAATAAACGTGAACAAGGTCATGTGCTTGCTGTGGAGAAGGGAGACTACAAGGTGATTACCTGGAGTTTCTACTGCAAACACTGACCAAAAATGCATCCAAACCCAAAGGGAGGTGTGCAGAGAACTGCTTTGTACCTGCAAGTGGGTCCAACAACCAGCAGTTGGTACTGCAGGGGTAGGTAGTGTTTGGAGCCGGTGATTGGCATACCCTCCCTGAGCAGCTGGGAGCTCTTTGAGAACGCCACTTGGAGTGGGGGGTGGTTTCGGCACATTGCACTGGAAATTTCACGAGACTCAGTATAATACTTTTTTCAGAGGTTTCTTTGACAATTCTCTGGTCTTTTGAAGCTGTACTAGGGAAAGGGAGAGGGGATAAGCAGCTGAACCCCTCTAAAATTAGTAAATTTGGATTTGTCTGTTAATCCTTCCAGAATCTGGAATTAATCTGGATTCTATAACTCTCTGAGGTTGTATGCAAAGTACTGCATGCATGAGTGGAGGTGCATTCTGGGGAGACGGGCTTTGGCTTTATCACATTCTCAAAGGGATGATGATCCAAAAAAAAAGAACCACTGCTATATTATGTATTATGGTCTTAAACTTAATTTGTATACAATTATTAGAAATAAAGATGACAGGGGCCAGCCCCGTGGCCGAGTGGTTAAGTTTGTGCACTCCGCTTTGGCGGCCCAGGGTTTCGCTGGTTCAGATCCTGGGCGCGGACCTGTCACTGCTCATCAGGCCACAGTGAGGCCGCGTCCCACATGCCACAACTAGAAGGACCCACAACTAAAATATACAACTATATACTGGGGGGATCTGGGGAGTAAAAAAGCAGGAAAAAAAAAAAGATTGGTAACAGTTGTTAGCTCAGGTGCCAATCTAAAAAAATTAAAAAAATAAAAAGATGACGGGGTAATGCTGTAGATCAGTGCCTCCTAACCTTTTCATGACTCAAAAAAAAGACATTTGTATGACACTCTGGGATAAACTGAGGTATACTGGGTTAACCTGTTGAGGCTGCTTGAAGCCAGAAGTGACCCGCCAGGCCCACCCAAGCTCTAAAGAGATTAATATCCCAGCATTTGTATAATCCCTTTATGGCACTCTGGTTGGGAAACTTTTATAGACTACCTTGGTCTCTCTAATTCAGCCCGGATTTATTGCTAATCAAAACTCAGCTTTCAACCTGGCCATGAGCATCCCGCAAAGACTATGCTGGAAGTGCAGACTTCCCAGTGGCTCTAGGGCTCCAGTGCTCCAGAGTCATATCAAAGCAGATGCTATTGCCTTGAAACCTTTGGACTTCCCTTTGGCCTAGCCTCAGCCACTCAGTAGTAATGAGGGAACAATGATTAATCCCTTAGTGCTTTTTGGGAGAGTTGAAACAGCTGCAGTATGAGAATCTCATAACCATAATTTGATTTTTGGGCTTGGAGGGTTTGGGGAATTAACCAGGATTTAAATGTTCGTCAGCCTGGTTCTGCCTACAGACTGGCGCCCTGGCCCTGCCTTCCTGGAAGAGGTTGAGCTCCCATTGAAATGGATTAATGGGATTCAGCTCCAACACAGGCAATGAGATTGAGATTCTGCTCCTTACTGAAAACGTACTCTAAATTGGCTCCCAAACTTGAGTTCTTGAAATAGAAGTTTGGGGAAACAATTATCCAGGATAGTTGTCCTTAGCCAGTTCCAGGAATTGGGCCCCTCCATCCCCCATCTTCACGGGAAAAGCACCCTGCAGAAGTGGCGTAGTTTAACATTAACACAGGTGACAGTTCGTTGCAGGAAGGTCCTCTGGCCAGGTAGGTTCTGGAAACCAAACTGCTCTTCTATAAAATGAACTCTCCATGTTGGCTTGGTTTCTGGGCACACATGTGGTCATAGTTGCATCCCTAAGCACGCACGTGAATGCTGCTGTCTGTAGTTCAGTTGGATATTTAAGGATGTGTTGCCTCACCAGTTAATTGCTTTGCATTGTCTCACCTGTCTATTCTTCCTCATTCCTATTGCTGCTCCTGCCTCAGGCTAGGACCTGTAATGTCATGCTGGGTAACTGCAGCAGCTCTCTAAGGAGCCTGAGTTGGAGGTGAAGATTAAGAATGCCAAGTGACTTCAAAGAATCAGTTCTCAACTTTCATTCAGCAAATATTTAGTAACAACATGTGCCAGGCCTATGTTGGGTCATGAGAAAACAAAGATGAAGAGGACACAGCCCTTGCCCTCAGTAGGTTCTCAGGACCAACTTCACCTGCCACCCAGGTGAACTTCACTAGCACGCCCAGCAGAACACTGCCACTTTCCTAAAGGCACGACAAATTCTCACTTTCCTGCTCCAGTCCCTAATCAAATCCAAGTTGTGCCTGACATTCAAGGCCCTGTGTCTCCTGACCTATCCTCACCCCCTCACCAAGGATCTTCACTCATCCTGAGCGTTTCCTCTTTCAATTAGAGCCCATGCCTTCAAGTCAGACCCAGGTTCCTCTTGGCACCCTACGGAGCTTATATGGGAATCTCCCCACCTGAGATAAGAGAGATGGCAAAGTGGTCCCAACATTGGCTTTGGAGCATTTGATTGGGCATGTTAGCGTAACATCCTGAGCCTCAGTTTCCTTAGGTGTGAAATAGGAATAATGACAGAACGCTCTTCAACAGATTATTGTGAGGATTAAATTCATTTAATACGCTATAAAGCACTTGGTGACTGGCATGCAATAAAAGTGCTGAATGAAGGTTATCTCAGATTTAGCACTTAATTTTGTACCATACCGTTGGTCCCTGGGTTTGTTTCTCCAGTGAGATTACAGACTCTGTGAGAGTAGACGCTGTATGACGCTTGGCTAATTCTCCCCTTCGCACCTACTACAGTCAGATATGCAGGAGCTGATACTTGAGTACCGACAAATTTCCAAATAAAAAAAATATTTTGACCTCCCCCATTTAGGGTTGTCTAATTGATAGATTATTGGTTCCTAAGCACCCATCTACCAATTCACTTGTAGGATTACGAAAGAAACCAAATCCTTCCCAATTTACGCTTTTTGGCCTCCTCCTTTGAAATGTCGCTGTAATTTTTATTTTTTGTCCCCCACTGAGGCTTTGGGTCTAGAGGAGTGCTGCTTCTCAGCCCTGGTTACTATCACAATTGCCTGGGGAGCTTTTAAAAACGTAAGATCTGAGTCCCTCAGAGGATCAATTACGTCAACCTGGGGGGTGGGGAGGAAGCCTGCCATCTTTTAATTTTTTTTTATAAGCTCCCTAGGTGATCCTAATGTGTAACCAGAGTAAAGAGCCTCTGAGGTAGAGCAGCGGAGGATTCTATTCACAGAATGTTAGGGCCAGAACAGATTCTTAGAAATCATCTCATCTACTGCTTTGCTTTACAGATGAGAAGCTGAAGCCCAGAGCCAGGAAGTGATTATATCTTAGCCGTCCCGGCTGCTGAGAGGGAGTCCGCACTGGAGCCCAGGTCTTCCAGCTCTGCATTCACCTCCCAGAGCAATGTTCTCCCAAACAGAGCTCTGCAGAGGAATTTGCCAAAGTGGGGAAGCTGAGCTGCTGCCAGGATGGCCCGGCAGAGGTGGAGGGAGTAGAGGAAACCACAGGGTCCTGGATCTTCCAACCCTTATTTCATCCAGAGCAGCTTAGCTTTTTACTTCTGAATTATTGGGGAAACGTTTTCTGCAGCTTAAAAGAAGAGATAAAAAAAATCAATGACCCCTCCCTCATTTTCAGATGGGGAAACTGAGGCCCAGAGAAGACTGCAAAACCATTCAGCTGTCAAGTGGCAGAGCTGGTACCAAAAGTCAGGTGGACTAAACTTCCTGAGGTCCAGGATGGTAAAGTGACTTCCCCAAAGGCACAAAACAAATTGGTAGCTGAACGGAGACACCTGGACGCCGACTCTAGGACTCCTACTAAATTTCCTAAAATCTAAGATGTTACCGTTTGTAAGATCCTGATATCAGAAACATAAAAATGTGACTAAGAATGTGTCATTGAATCAAGGAAATTTGGTGTTTGCCTGAAATCTGATTTCCTTCGGGGACTGAGCTCATGCTGAGAAAGCATGTACGGGGTGATTCTTGGATATAAATCTCCCTAAATTTGCCCAGAGAAAGAAGGGGGAGCATGGGAAAGACTAGAGAATTTGGCGTCTGATAGACTTGAGTTCAAGTCCAGCAACTGTGATCTTGAGCAAGCCCTTTGCTTCTCTAAACTTGGACTCTCACGTGGGGCTCCACCCCTCCTTCAGAGAGTTGCGGTGAGGCCAAAGTGCTGAGCACAGGCCTGGCCTGGGGTGGAGGCTTAGAGGTTATTTATGAAGTTGAAGTTGGGAAGAAGATAGATGCTGGGTGGGGAGAGGAACGTGACTCAGCCCCAGGGATCTTGGGAGAAAAGCAGGTTCTGGGACATGAGCAAGGAGGGTGGGTATACAGAAGCCTCCAGGGAGGGGACCGGACTCTGCCTTGGCCACAGATACTGCCCACCTGCCTGACCCTAGGGCTGATCTTCCAATATTGCACATTATCAGGACGAGGGTATCATTAAGTGTGAGGCATTTGTTAGGGATAACAGGTCTTACCTGTAAGCAGGTGACACATTTCCATCTGAATACCAACTGCTAACATTTGTATGGTGCTTGTCCCGCCACTTATAGAACGTTTCCTCATGACAGCGTGTCATGTTCAATTTGATCTTCACAATAAGTTAGGAGACATCAGTTAGGTGGTATTATTCCCTCCATGGGTTTGTATTTGTGGGGGTTTTCTCCCCAGAGAAAGAACTTAGAGCTCAGAGAGGTTGTATGCCTTGCCCAAGGTCACAGGGCAGAAGCGGAATGCTAATCCTGGCTTCACTTAACCATTAGCAAGCAACATGAATTGAGCAGCTGCCATGGGCCTGGCTCATGCTGAGGGATCCAGGGATCTGGGGATGCTCAGAGGAGCCAGAAACATTCTCTACTCTCAAAGCGTTCTCAGTCCACAAGTGGAGATGGACATGTAAACAAAAGAGGGTCAGGGGCCAGCCCGGCGGCGCAGTGGTCAAGTGTGCACATTCCGCTTCAGCAGCCCGGTGTTTGTTGGTTCGGATCCTGGGTGCGGACATTGCACCGTTTGGCAAGCCATGCTGTGGCAGGCGTCCCACATATAAAGTAGAAGAAGATGGACATGGATGTTAGCTTAGGGCCAGTCTTCCTCAGCAAAAAGAGGAGGATTGGCAGCTGACGTTAGCTCAGGGCTAATCTTCCTCAAAAAAAAAAAAAAAAGAGGGTCAGCACAAACAGAGATGTTGAGTGTTGTGTGAGCCTCCAGGAAGTAAAGCAAAACAGCAGTTAGCAGTGTGGGCTTTGACCCAGAGAGCCTGCTGTCCTGTCTCCCATTGAACCACTTCCTACTGGGTGACTTTGGGCAAGTTACTTAGCCTCTCTGTGCTTCAGCTTCCTCTTCTGTGATATAGAACTAATGATGGTACTACTTGATGGAGTCGCAGTAAGCTTCTATATGAGAAAACACATACAGAGTTCCTACTACCTGGCATATAGCACTCAACAAACATGAGCTATTATTTTCTCTGGACAGTGGAAAAGAGGATGGTCAGGGAAGGCTGCACAACGGAAGTAGCCTTTGGATTAAGTATTAAGGAGTGAATTTCCCCAGGTGGGAGGAAGTCATTCCAGGCAAAGAGAATACTTTACACACAGACACCAAGGGATAAATGGGGGGGGGGGGGGGGGGGGGGGTGCTGGCACACTGGGAGGCAGGAACCTGAGTATGTCGGGGGATGATGGGAAAAAGTGGGAGTGCTAGGGATGGCGTGTGAAGGGCCTGGAATAAGGGCAGCTCAGTGGGTTGCCCCCAGCTCTTCTGCTTGCTTCACCTCAACAGGTTTAGTTTGTCTGAAAGACCAGAGAAACCAGGAGAGGGAAGGTCAGGGGGTGGACGTGCTTTCATGGGGAAAGTGAGAGGAAAAAGGCTGTTGGGTAGGACAGGCCTAGGCGGAGGACCGTGGCCCCCCAGGCGCTGTGGGAGGACACAGTCTCCAGCAGGTGGGGGTACAGCTTCCAAAGAGGGGTGGACAGTGTGACCTGTGCCACCTACCTTTCAGTTCTGCTGCCCATCCTGCCATGGTCAGTGTGTCCAGCTGCAGGCAGAGCATCCAGAGACCCTGGGAGAGAGCCGGTCCCACCCAGTGCAGGGCCCTCATACAGGGCGACCAGACAGGAGCCACCTGAATCCCAGGCTCCTGGGAGCGGCTGGCCTTGAGCAGAGGGGGGCGTTGAGGAGCAGGGGTTCCAGGCAGGAACTAGCTGTTGGGCACAGCAAGGCGGCGATGGGAACGGGGAGATGGAGCAGCGTCTGCCTAGAGCGCTGAGGAGGAGGACGGTTAGGGCGGGAGGGCGTGAGTCTGAAGGATACAGAGACTGCATCACCTTTTTTTTTCAGTCTTAACTTTATCGTGGTTACACAGGCACGTAGCTTAAGGAGTCAAGTTCTAAAACAAATCTCCAAATAACATGTTTGCAATGTTACTCTGTGACTTTTTTCAGTTTTTATGCATTATCTAGAAGCATCCCATTATGAAAGATTAGAATTTAGCTGTTTTCTCTCCCATTTCCACCAAACACACATACTTCTCATACCTCTTATCTCTTAAATATACAGTAGTTCTATTGTAATTTTACCTAGACCAATATTCAGTGTTTACATCATTATAACCATGTAAATGGATTCAGAGATGAGTCATGGAATACACTCTGAATCATTTTCATTCCTGCAGAACTTTCTGTTTTACCTAGTTAATAATTATCTTTTTCTAGTGCATATATTTATTAGTAATTCAATCCCAAACTCATCAACCTTTCCATTGATTTTTCTGTTTTTTTTTTTTAAAGATTGGCACCTGAGCTAACAACTGTTGCCAATCTTTTTTTTTTCTTCTGCTTTTTCTCCCCAAATCCCCCAGTACATAGTTGTATATCTTAGTTGTGGGTCCTTCTAGTCGTGGTATGTGGGACGCCACTTCAACATGGCCTGATGAGTGGTGCCACGTCCGCGCCCAGGATCCAAACCGGTGAAACCCCAGGCCTCAGAAGCAGAGCGTGTGAACCCAACCACTCGGCCACCGGGCCGGCCCCTCTGTTTTGTGTAATAGCTAGTATTTCCAGTGTTTTCCTGCAATATATTTTTATTGCCAATATATAACATTTCAGATATTTAATGAGTTAAATAGGTTTTGATTGGCCAGTCTGAGAACACAGCCATCATTTGTAGCATCGATTATTTAGAGAATTGGGTTCTGGTTTCCAGGCAGTTGGTTTATACATGTACCGTAGGCATGACCACCTGTATAATGCCAGTTTCAGCCCTCAAGTAGCTTCCAGTGTCATCAGAGACATAACACTGAGACGAATGAATTACATAAATGAAGAAATCATTGTACAAGGCAGAAATAATCCAGTGCCTAGTGAGAGTTACTGACAGACGGGGGAGAACTGGATGGCCACCTTGAAGGAACTGGGGCTCGAGATGAGTTTTAAGGGATTGTATACTTTCCTATTGTACTGCAACGTGCATAACATAAAATTTACCATTTTAGCCATTTTTAAGTGTACAGTTCAGCGGCCTTAAGTGCATTCACATTGTTGTGCAACCATCACCACTCTTTATCTCCAGGACTTTTTCATCATTCCACACTGAAGCTTGCATGTATTTTCCAAGTTACATTTGCTATTTCTGATTACAAAAATAATATGTGTTCAATGTAGACAATTTGGAAAAAACAAAGAAAAGCGCAAAGAAGAAAATTAAAATATCCTACAATTCCACAAATTGGTTAGTGATTTGGTGATAAGAAAGGAGTGAAAAGACATATTCAGTTTTGCATATGAAGGGTGAAGATATCGTAAATATATCTATCTTTTGCATCTTCCTTAAAAGGGGATAAGTGGGGGAGGCAGTGAGCGGTTCTACTGGTGAAAATAACCCAGTAAAGACTCCAGTTGTTCTGGTGATCTAGTACTAAATAACAAACCACCCCAACTTAGTGGTGTAAAATAACAACAACCGTTTCTTATTATTACTTCTCTTTCACAGTGCTGGGGGTTAACTGGTCTCAGGTCTTCTACGTGGTTGCAGTCAGACAGGGGCTGGGGCTCGATGTCGAGAAGCCTCCCTCACTTACACAGCCAGGCTCCTCCAGTATCTCTGTCTCCGTGTGATCTCCCCACACGGTCTCTCCAGCATGGTGGCTTCAAGGTGGCCAGACTTCTGACATGATGGCTCAGGGCTCCAAAGATAAAGCCAGGTGGGAACTGTATCTTCTTTTAGGACAAACCTCAGAAGGCATCAGTATCACCTCTACCACATTCCATCCTTTAGAAATGAGTCACTAAGGCCAGCCTATATTCAAGGGGAGGGGAAGTAGATTCTACTTCTTGAAGGGAAGAGGGTCAAAGAACTTGTACACATATTTCAAAATCATCACAATGGTGGGTTCTGTTAGCTATTCTAGGATGATATGATTGCCACACCCCCCCACTGCGGGTCCTACTAAGCAAGTGGTCCATAAATTCCTGATTTAGAGTCATAGAGCCTACCAAGATCTTAGCGATGACTCAGGCAAGTGCTTCCCGACATTTTTCAATGTTCAAACTCCTATCACAGTAATATGCTATCTTGAGAACTCCCTCTGTGATTGAAAACTTTCATCATTTTTGGATGGCATATGATAAAGGAGTAACTTTTTTTAAAAAGCCACTCATTTAGGAAACATTCATTGGGATCTTACTATACGCTGTGCACTGTGCTAGATGCCAGGAAAACAAGAGTGAGCAAGATCCACATGGTCGCTCCTGCAAGGAGCTTACTGTCTAGCCGTAGAGCCAGACAGTTTAATAAAGAATATTATAATAAAGTGTCTTAGGTGCTCTGATGCGAGAAGTGCCTGCTCACAAAATAATGTCTCCAGTTCTGATCTCTCTGCTCAGATCAAAACGGCATTTCCAGGGCTTTAACATTTTCACTTGGATGCTACGCAGGCATCTCACATTCACCATGTTTAAAAGCTAATTACCTTCCTTCTCCTCTGTCTAGCTCTCTCCCATGTTCTTTTGCTTAATAGCACCCCGCCCACCTGGTCAAACCGATAGAAAGTGCAGTCCTCCAGCCTTTTCCTGATCTCTCGACCCCAGCATTGACCTATCCCCAAGATATTACTTCTTATAACAGTCTCAAAGAAGTTATTTTAAGAACACAAAAATTTATAATATTATTTTGTTAGTTGATGGCAATATTAACATATTTAATTTAAAAACCTTGTTCCCCAATTAAGAAATGATGCATGCTGATTTTAAATTAATTGCAAAAACAAAACATGATTTGTCAACAAACAAGACTATGTGTCAAATTTGGGGACCAAATGTATATTGAAATTTAACCACATGTTATAGGGTCAAAAATAGACAAAAATTGCCTTCACATCTATTGGGAAGTACTTCTCCACAAAATAACATTGTAGGTACAATCCGTCTGCCTTTCTGGTAAGTAAAAAGCCAGATTAGATCAAATGATCGTTAGATTTTTTTTTTTAAGATTTTTTTTTCCTTCTTCTCCCCAAAGCCCCCCAGTCCATACTTGTATATTCTAGTTGCAGGTCCTTCTGGTTGTGCTGTGTGGGACACCACCTCAGCATGGCCTGACGAGCGGTGCCATGTCCACGCCCAGGATTCGAAAAGGCGAAACCCTGGGCTGCCGAAGCAGAGCGCAGGAACTTAACCACTCGGCCACAGGGCCCGCACTAGGTTTTATTTTTAAACATTGGCTTTGGATATATTAGTAACTAATGACTTTTGGTTAGAAGACTATAACATTCTTTCCTGATGCAGATCAACTCGAGGCAAATTTGCAAAATTATCATTTTATCTTCCATCAGCTTTTTGTAGTGTAGCTATCAGTGCTCCTCCTACTTCCTGTCATATATCACTCATGGTCCAACATGGCTATACATTAAAAAATATACGAATAACTAAGACCGAGAACAATTTAAGCTGTTTAATAGTAAAAACCAGGGGCCGGCCCCTGTGGCCAAGTGGTTTAGTTCGTGTGCTCCACTTCGGTGGCCCAGGGTTTCACCCGTTCAGATCCTGGGCCAGACATGGCACCACTCATCAGGCCATGTTGAGGTGGCATCCCACATGCCACAACTAGAGAGACTCACAACTAAAAATATACAACTATGTACCAGGGGGCTTTGGGGAGAAAAAGAAAAAAAAAATAGTAAAAACCATGACAGTGGCTAATGATGTTCACTTGAGCGTGTCCATTGGCCCTCCATGGCCCTCCACCCGTGAACACCCCATACATACTTGGAGGCATTCCATGGTAACATCTGAAAGGGGAAAAGAATAGAATATTTATTGATTGATTTAAAAAGAGAATAATTAAGGCAAGTGCCATATCCACTTTTAATGATGTGAACTTTTTGGACCTTCTGGTTAGAAATGTGCATCATACTCTAGCGCTCTAATTTTTCTCACTGGTGAAGCTGAGGCTCAAGGAGAGGAAGAAAGTTGCCCAAGGTCACATGGCAAGTCTGTAACAGAGGCAGGACAAGGACCGTGGCTCTTATTCCTTACCCTGAATTTGGCTGGCCTGAGCCTGTCACACCTCACACCTTCTCCCGACCCAGAGCCTGTGTGCTGAGATATGAATACAAAGAAATTAATTGGATTTTTGTGTGTGGCTTGTGGAATCAGTGACACTCTTTCTATGTTGACACCTTCTTCATTCATTTATTCATTCAATTGACTATTAAATCATCAACTGCTTTCTAGGCAACACATGAGACCTGCCCCATCTAGCCCCAGCCTTTCTGTTGGGCTTCATCTCCCACTCCCGCCCTCCTGTTTAATAGTTCATGCCTCCTAGATTCTGCTTGCACTGATTCAGGTATTTGTTTCCTCCAGAAACCTTCCCTGCCTCCCCCCAAGTCTGGCCTGGGTGCCCCTCCTCCCCATTTCCCAGCACAGCCTGTATGGCAGAGTGCTACAGTTGTCTGTCTCCCTCACTAACTAAACGCCATGCACTTGTTCACCACTGCGCCCCCAGTGCCCAGAGCAGGCCCTGACCCGCAACAGGTGGCCCAGGAATATCTGTGCAGTTAATTATTGGATCTGCCATTTCCTCTGCTCTCACACGGCAGGGCCTCTGCAGAGTGTGTTTCTTCCCCCACCATCATGTCTACCCTCCTTAAATGGTCAAGACCCAGGTCAAACATCTGCACCCATCCACAGTTCTTCCTCAACATGCCCCCACCACACAGTTAGTCCCTCCCCTCTCTTGCTCCCATTCTGAACCCTGAGGCCACTTGGGACACTACTCTCCCTGTGGGCAGTGACTTGTATATTTTATCCTGGTCCCCTGGCACCTACACAGTGCCAGATACTGGTCTAGCTGCTTAGAATTCAGAAGTGAGGGGCAGGCCCGGTGGCGCAGTGGTTAAGTTCATATGTTCCACTTCAGCAGCCCAGGGTTTGCCGGTCCAGATCCCGGGTGCGGACCCACTCACCGCTCATCAAGCCATGCTGTGGCAGGCATCCCACATATAAAGTAGAGGAAGATGGGCACGGATGTTAGCTCAGGGCCAGTCTTCCTCAGCAAAAAGAGGATTGACAGTAGATGTTAGCTCAGGGCTAATCTTCCTCAAAAAACAAAACAAAACAAAAGAATTCAGAAGTGAACCTAGTAGGCAAAAATCCCTGTCCTCACGAAGCCCACATTCTGGTTGGGTGGACAGACTATAAGAAAAATGTAGAGGATGTTAGAAAGAAGGGGGACAAGGAGAGTGGGGGAAGTTGTGAGGACAGGAGGGGTGGAGGGACAGAGTTCCAGACCTGCACTAGCTGGGCAAAGGTCGAGAGGCTGGAGGGAGGGGGCTGGCCCCAATCAAGTTACAGCAAGGAGGCTAGTGTGGCTGGAGGGGCAGTGAGCAAAGCGGATGGTGTAGGAGGTAAGGTCAGAGAGGTACAACAGGCCTCCAGATCAGACAGGCCTTCTCCTCATAAGGACTTTGGCTTTTGCTCTGAGATAGGAGACACTGGTTCACATTTTAACAGGATCACTCTTGATGCTGTATTGAGAAAAGACTGAGGGGGGCCAAGGACAGAAACAGGGAGACCCGTGGGGGGGCTACTGCTACACTCCAGGTGAGAGGTGATGATACTCGGGTCAAGGCCGTAGTGGGAAGGCGGAATGTGAAGGATGTGAAAGTAAACAGTCAAGCATGACTCCAATGTTTCTGACCCGAGAAACAGGAAGGCTGGAACTGCTAGGAACTGAGATGGGGAGACTGTGGCAGGAGCGGGTTTAATAGGGAAGATCAGAGCTCCGTTTTGGACATGTTAAATTTCAGATGCCTATTAGCCAACGGAAATATTGAGCAGGTAGCTGGACACACAAGTCTGGGGTTTAAGGGATATGGTCCAAGCTGGAGGTCTAAATCTGGGCATCTTCAGCATAAAGGTGTCATTTAAAGCCTTGATGACTAGATGTGATCCGTAAGAGAAACAAGTGTGAGTGATCAGCTAAGTCAAATGCTGCTGACGGGCCTGGCAATGAATGGATACATGCCAGATCCCGTTAGGTGTGCAAAGTGCAGGTCACTATTAGGGGTTAACTAGCAATAGATGGGTAAGTCACCTACTAGGTACAGAGACAAAATGGCCCTAAGTCATAGGAACACTGGCGACACAGGGGATGAAGGACCACAGCATCTTGGTCTTGGAAGGGACCTTAAACAGGTCATTTAATCTGTACTTCCCTCTCTGCCCTAGCTTGACGATTGAATCCCTGGCTTTAGAACAAGAAATATTTCTGGGATACTGAGGCAACCAGTCTGGCTAGGACAGAGAAAGCACAGTTGAAGAATGAGTGAGAAATAACTTTCTGGAGTCAGAAAACCAGGGTTTTGGGACCTGCATCTGCTGCTCCCTAGCCCCATGTCCTTAGGCAAATCGCTTCCCCTCCTCCAGCCTCAGTTTCCTCGTGTGTGAAATGGGAGCAATCAAACCTTCCTTGTCCCTCCCAGGGTTGCAGAGTGGTTTGAATGGGGGCAGCGCTTGGGGTAGAGTAAATGCCCTGCCTGGGTTGGTCATTGCAAGAGCAAGAGAAGGAGGCCAAGAGAAGCCTTCAGCTTGGAAAGGCAATGGAAATGGGGATGAGGAGGGAACTGTTATGTCCTCAGTGGGTCTGATGGTGCAGGGTGTGGAGAAGCTAACCAGGATTCAGGCCAGGACCTGAGCTGGAATGGACCGGGCTCAGGTGGCAAGATGGGACCTTCGGGACAGAGACCGAGGCCTTGAATTTGCCTTCACTGAGCCTGGAACCGAGATGGAGGAGACCCTGAGGCAGCGATAAGGAAAAGAAACGGAGACACCAAGGCAGAAAGAGACCCGGAGACCCAGAGACAGGGAGACTGAGACAAACAGACGCGGAAACAAGCGGTCCAACAGGAGCCCAAGGCGACCCGGAGAGGGCGAGACACTGGGGGGCAGACGCCAGCAGAGCAGAGCCCCCGAGCGGCGCAGGGTCACGGCGCGCGGGCCCGGGGTCTCCGGCGGGGCCCGGGCGGCCGCCCTCGCAGGGCACCCCCGCCCCGGCTGCTCGCCCAAGATGGCGATGGAGGGGCGGGCGAGGCGGCGGCGGCCCCGGCCCCCGCGCCGGCCCCCGCTCGGGCCCGG